>NC_060151.1:28781639-28796708 GCF_021292245.1 Micropterus dolomieu
TTATTATTTTTTATTTTTTTTCCTTTTTTTTTTTTATTTGAAAATAAATAATCTAGATTGAATTGACAGATGGGGAAAACTCGCTTCTAATAAAATATTAAATAAAAAAACGCTTAGATTTCGGAAAAAAATACAATCCTTTTTTAACCTTTTGGCTTCCCGTACATTCAGTTGCGCTTCTAGCTCGTATTCACTTCTGTTGGTACGTATCACGTATGGTAACTGGGCAAAACTACGCATGATTTGTTGTAGTATGATTGCATAAAGGAAGGAAACAGGAATTCCGGTAGGGAACAGAATCGACTGACGTGCAGGCAGCGCTGCAGCAGTGCAGCCACTTAAACAGAGTTTGCCCTTCCCCTACTTACTTTCACTTTCGGTGCCCGAATGGAAGTGAATGAGGCTTTGCGATCGCGATTATTTTTTTATTTTATTTTTTTTTCTCGGAAGGGCGAGTCGGAAGGGCAACTTGAGTCAGGAAAGGCAAACGGGCAGTTGCCCGGGCAACCAGAGCAACCCCCCTGTGCACGTCCCTGCTGCTGAGGCAAATGATTTGTGATTATGGGCGGCATAAAGTACATTTACTTGACTTGACTGGATAGTTAAAAGTTTCCACTTCACCTCACTTGGATATTTTACCTTAGATTAGGAAGAGCCCACAGCAAGCAGCTCTGTGAGGCTGTGAGGCTGTACTTAGACACAGCTGTGCTTTGGGGAAATTCAAACAGGAAAACAAACTACATTTTTGACCTGATGGTGGTGCTGAAAGTCAGAGGATTACCCTATAGACGTTTCACCAGATGAGTAAACATACATTTGTCCAGTCTTTGTGCTAAACTCGGCTAAACATCCAGAACTTTAAATGGACCTTAAATACTGAAGCATCTTGTTGTATAGTTTCTTAATTGTGTAGTCTCATTCCTGGATTATTTTATTTGCAGTGATGTTTAGTCTCTTCACATGGAGTCCTTCTGACGTCTTTACACTAATACTGCTTTTTCCTGCAGTGCTACTGACACCAGCATGAACCAGGGCTACAGAGGTCAAAAATATATCATGTACCATGGGACCACCAGAACGGGCGCTGAAGTCATCAAGTCCAAAGGTTTTCAACAGTCTGGAGACGGGATGCTCGGCCGCGGCGTCTATCTCAGCCGAGACCTGAAGAAAGCTAGCCGCTATCCCATTGGTCACCCTGAGTCTGACAAGGTCGTCGTCATGGTTGAGGTTCATGTGGGGAAAGTGAAAAGGATCGATTATCATGGCCATCCGCTTCAGAAGACCTGGCATGAAGAAGGCTATGACACCGCCTGGGTGCCACCCAGGTGTGGATTGGGGAAGAGCGGTGACAAGGATTGTGTCTGGGATCCCAAAAGAATCAAGTACATTAAAACCATAAAACAACAACCAGACGCCTGTTGTTTAATTTAGCTGTAAGTGTTTTGGGCATTTTAGGTGCCCGACATCATTTGTGTTTTTTCCCAGTCAGATGACAATAGTGTACGATTTTACATTGTTACTATGACTTGATCAGGAAACAGCTGGCCTAATTGAGATTTTGGAAAAGTTATATATTTATAATTTAATCATGATTTGTCCACGAGTGAGGAGAGCCTTCACGGAAGTCTTTTACTGGCGGACACACCTCCGTATTGGATATCAGTTACTAACATTGGCGGCCTTAGCTGTGTTTCACCTGCTTTCTGATCATGAAGCCTAATGTTACTCTGCAGCTCTGTGGTTTATGAGTAAAGTTCAGACTGGAGTCTCTGTTAAAGGATAATACAAGGATGTTGTCACTTGTGAAAATAGGGCCCAGGTTTAAAAATACTGAAAGTGTCCTTCATACTAACAGAGACAGAGAGACGCTCGTCTCCGCTCTGAAACGTCTGTATCCTCGCTGCGCTGCATTATTAGAGACTATGATGAACTTGTCGTTGGGTCACGTCGCTCTCTCTTCCACGCTCTGCCTCTTCATCTTCTTCAGTTTAGTTCCTGTTCTTGACTAAGCTGCATGAATGTGATTCATGTTGTGGCATAAACAAAAACAAGGCTGTTTTGCTAAATTGAATGTTTTACTTTATTGTTAATGATTTATAAAAATTAAATCCACTTTTACTGGAGTCGGGGGGCTTGAACGTTTTTCGGCTTCTAACGGGGGGAGTGACAGAAACATTTTAAGAACCACTGTAGCTGCTGCAGTATATTGGTGTTTGCTGTCTGCTGTGGTGTAAAATGTTTAAAACTCTTGTAAAAGTTATTCTGGCCCTTCAAATTAATACAAAAAGTCAGTATATAGACTGACCTCTCTGTGTCCCTGTGTGAGGAAGACCACAGCTTTTACTCTCTGCAGTGATTCTCTGTCATCATTTATGTTATAATATTCTAACCAGCATAAAATGAAGGTATAGATCGCAGCATTAAATTACTGTTTTTGTTTTATTGTACACAGATGTTTTCTAAAATTAGGTCATCATGGTGTGAATTTGTGCTCGTCCTTTTAAAGGTCACAGAAACAAAAATGTTTTCTCTGTTGATCAAAAATGTCAGTTTTTAATCAAATGAACTGTTTGGGTTATTTCTATGTTGGGCTGTAAATAATTAACACAAACCAGATTAAATCCTTACTTCTTTTTTTATTTTGTGTTTTGTCTTGAAATGAGCTCCTAGACGCGTAATAAGGCCGCTGCTGGCTATTGATTGGATAGTTCAACTTTCCTTTAGTTTGTTTTCATAATCTGTTATTTTTACTTTTTACATCATTTATGGTGATTTCCATTCAGCTACACGTGAGGCTGATAATTCCGTCCATGATCATATTCTGGGTTATCCAATTAATGAATTCCCAAGAAGAATATAAATAAATCCAAATGCTAAAACTACGAATGAATAATATAAACACATTCTGCCAGTAGATTAAAATTCAGCAAACCACTGTGAGCTTTAAGTCGGGCCTCTGAAACCGACAACAGACCTCCGCCCCAGCATCTCAAGGTATGTGCCAACGGGACTAAAAGGCTTAAAAGTAATCAATATATAATCAATAAATTTTAAAGTCTATTTTAAAACATACTGTGAGCCAGTGTCATGAAGCTAAAACAGGATTGATGTGATTGCGTTTCTTTGCTCTGGTTAAAAGCCTGGCAGATATATTTATTGGGTCTTTTGGGCAAAGCCAGTAAAAAGGCTGTTGCGGTAATCCATTCTTAGATGGTAAAAACAGGTTTGCACGAGGTTTGTGTTCTCCAACATGCCTGATATGATCCGCTAGGGAACCAGCAGATGGCAGAATCTGCTTTTCAATTTGCTGGATGACCAGGATCTCTGTTTGGTCTGAGTTCAGCTCCTTTTTTTTGCAGGATGACAGGATTTTGTTTTGGCGGGGCTCTCAGATCACTGCTCCCTCCTGGCTCTCCTCACAGTCACAGCCTGGAGCTTTGCTGTGTCGACCTGCAAACAGTTTTCTTGTCTACTTCCTCAGACCCTTTGTGCAATGAGTGAATAATCAGTGTTTTCTGGGGTTACAATTTATTTTCAATGTCGTTGTTGTTGTCACTTCATTTTCTGAGTTGCTGAAAATGTTCTCCTTTCTTTTTTTAAATAATTGATGTACATTTTGAATTGCTATTTGGTATGACAAAGTAGGTGTGTAAAGAACTCAGGAGAAGCTACGGTGGTTTCTCTCTCTGGGCTCCTGTAGAAACATGGCAGCTCTTCCATGTAGGACCTGCGGTGTATGCGGATAGAAATGTCTCATTCTAAGGTAATAAAAACATCATCATGTGAGGTCTTTATACATCACTGAAAACATATTTATGTATATTATATTCCATTTCTGTCAATAGGTCCTCCTAAATATTACACACTGGAACTTGAAGAAACAAAATCAGAGCATGACCCTTGATTTTTGTTTAGAAAGTCACACATCTTGGCGCGAAAGTGAAAACCGCCAAAGATCAGTTGTTCGTTTCATGCTCATAGCTCAGAGCGTGTTTGTTTGGGGATGAGTCACAGCCCTGACATTACACTCAGAAAAATGTGCAGTCCTGGCAAAGAGTCCACACACAATTTGAAAATAAGGAGGAATTTTGTATGAGACACTTTTAACTTTTAAGTAAATTGGATTCAAACGTAAGCATCAAGCATTAGGAGACAAAAGTGTTTTTGGCTGTCTGAATGACCTCACCTGCAGGGACGGCCAAAACTTCAACCAAAGAATGTTTTACACTCGGTTGTCGTGGAAAACTTGGGGTATCTCTTAAGACAAAATGCAGCTGAGTGCAATGCAAACAGACTTAACCAATAAATCATGATGTACATGGACATTGTGACTTAAATGTCCCTCAAGCTTCCTCTGAAGAAATGATGGAGAAAAACACGAGATCTGTGTGGAGCGATCTGCCACTGTACATGAGACTCTGAATAAATCTGTTCTTCTTTCTTGTGGTAAAAATATCTGTGGCATAGTAAGAGAGGGGAGTAAAGCCCCATAACTTCCACACTTACATCTGACAAAGACATCACTGATCCCTGCGCTGGCTGGCAGGACAAGAAACAGCAAATACAAACATCCTTTTTGAAAAAAGTCATAAAACAGTGCCAACAGGGAAACGAAACTAAAGCTTGACCGCGCATTTATGAAACTTCCTCCCTTATAAAAAGCAGAGTGAACTCACAGCCTGCATTCTTGGAGGACGAGAAAGAGGAGGAGAGGTAGGTGAACACACACTTGATTTTTCTCCTTTAAAAGTATCCATTTTTACAATAATTATTGTCAATACTGCATGTACGAGGAGATGATGTTAGTTAGTTTGATGGAAAATGTGCTCTTAAACCTTCAGTGGAAAATGTGCTCTTAAATCTTCAGTGGAAAATGCTGACCCTGACTGATAAAAGCAGATGTGTCATGGTGGGACACTTTCAAATCACAGCGATTTTCTCAGAATCTAAAGAAATTGTGCCATACACTGTCATGGATGATAAAAAACATCATTTTGATGGGGTCGGGGTTGCAAAAATGTGAAGTGATCCATTTAACAGAACATTTTACAAAAATACGCACAGCAAAATTGAGATAGTGTTTCAGGAAAAAACCCTCTGCAAGGTCTTTGAGAGCTACAGGCGGTTAAAGGAGTATGTGGGGGAGTTTTTCCTTATCTGGATCCAGGGTCTAAAGACAAAGAATATAGTGTGCTGTGCAGATGGTAAAGTAGTGGTGTTGGGTTTTATATATAAAAGTCTCCCTTTCACCTGATTGTCACTTTCTGACCAATTGAAAGAAACACCTGCATTTTTGTTTAAAGCTAACCTCAATATGTTATCACTGCATTACAGTCATTGCATTTA
Organism: Micropterus dolomieu; assembly: GCF_021292245.1. Taxonomy (NCBI): domain Eukaryota; kingdom Metazoa; phylum Chordata; class Actinopteri; order Centrarchiformes; family Centrarchidae; genus Micropterus; species Micropterus dolomieu. Next base: position 28,786,986 of record NC_060151.1, read on the forward strand.
TTAAGCTGACACTTTTATCCAAAGTGATTTATAATACGCATTCAACTACAGTATGCGTCTGCAACCCGGAAATTGGGCAATAATCCTGCATCAACTCAAATCAATAAGCTGATCTGCTTTAAATGCTACATATAGAAACACATTAATAATATAAACAATAACAAAACTATAATAAATCGAGACAGGGCAAGATGCAGTCTGAACAGATGAGTTTTCAGTCTGCAACAGAGGATGTGTGGTAAAGTACAACCATCTAAAATCTCCATTTGGGGGAGATTAGCAAGTGTTTTTAGTGTTTACTTCATCACAACAAAATATCTGAACCTCTGTGCAGTATTTTTGCATCTGATGAGCCTTGATTTATAACTTAAACTGGACTTTCTGGATAGTATTTCATGTCTCACCAGTACTTGATGCAACATGCCCCCACCCACACATCCTGTTTTCGGTATGAATGCCCACTAAGTAAAGCCTCGCAGAGCCATTAGCGTGTTTTGTCTTGTGTGCAACGCTGTTTAGTTTCTTCACAGGGAATCCCTCTGAAATCTTTACACTGACAATCCTCTTTCCTACAGTGAGACTGACACCAGCATGCAGTACCAGTGGGCTGAAGATGACTTTAGTCTGCCCTATGGGGTAAATCGACTGGGCCTCTCTGAGCCAGTTAGTGGTAATAAGTACATCATGTACCACGGCACCACCAGGCAGAACGCTCAGTCCATCCTGGCTACAGGTTTTCAGCAGTCTGAAGACGGGATGCTCGGCCGCGGCGTCTACCTCAGCAGAGACGTGGAGAAAGCTCGTCGCTATCCCATTGGTCACCCCGAGTGTGACAAGGTCGTCATCAGGGTTCTGGTCAACGTGGGGCAAGTGATCGCCATCAATTTTAAAGGCCATCCACTTCAGAAGACCTGGCAGGCCTATGGCTATGACACCGCCTGGGTGCCACCCGGGTGTGGCATGGTGAAGAGCGGTTTGGAGGAGGATTGCGTCTGGGATCCCTGTCAAATCCAGATCATTGATACCATCAACCCACGCCCAGTCCAACCCTACTATGGATGTGGTCCCTACGGATACATGGGCTGAACTATTTATTTTGTATGTTCAAATGTATTTTTATATATTTGGATAAAAAGTAAATGACATTTTGTTACTGTGTCATTGTAATAAAATAAATAATTGGTCACATTAAACCTGAGCTGCTGAGTGGTTTGTTGAAAGTTAGATTATAGATAGAGTATATTTTTAGTATGGGATGTATCCGCCTTACTATCTCCCTTAACTCTGGATTCACAGGACTCACTATGAACAGTCTTCACTGCAACTTTAACATGTCAAGGTAACAGAGATAACATTTTATCGGAACCTCTGAAAAAATGTTTTTACACAGTGCAGCTGATCTCTTCTTGTCCTCATGTTGTGGTGACCTTGGGCAAACATTTGGTTAGTGTCCATCCATTGGTGTGTGTCTATGTGTGTGTTTCAAGGAAGGGGAAAACAGGGCAAAACACTTCAGTCTGAGGGCGGCGCAGCCAATCATGACAGTAAACCACCACATGGCAGCCTGCTGGCCACCAGGCTTATCCAGATGGGTAAGATGAAACTCTGACTCCCTCTGGGTCTAAGATGACGGACAGAGGAATCTCAGGGCCATAACCTCCAAATCCATGAGATACTGCAGGCCTCTGCCCCGGCTCCGCACATCCAAAATCCATCGTATTACATAAGCAGGTTGTTCAACATGTGGAAGATATTTTTGGTGGTATTCGATGCACTTACTAAACTTTGGGTAACACTAATTAAAGATGAGATGCAGACGGGATTTTCAGTCCACTTGGAAACATTTATTGTAACAGGACATCAAACTTGGTACAGAACATTTTATACCTCTAGGAAATTAAACATTGGGGTGCATGTGTGTGTCCGAACATCCTGCTCATGCTGATGATGATGATGCGCTGCGATGAAAGTGTGCACAGGTGTAAGTGTGTGTGTGGATGTGTGAATGTTTCTTGTCACTGGTTCCTTGGGTACTTCTCGAGGTGTGATCATACTTCAACCGTTGTGTAATTCTGCTCACTGTTCCTTCAAACACCAAGTTTCTGATACATCCCGCCCTGGTTTATTTCTTGTTGTTCATGTTTCATTCATTTATTCTGTGTTTCACTTCCTGCTCCTGTCTGATCGTGTGTAATTGTCTTGCCGTCTTCAGTAGTTGCACTGGTTCCTTGTTAGATTCACCCCTCCTAGAGTATTTAATTTATCTGTTTCCGTGCCAGTTTCATGTCTGGCGTTCCAGTCTGTGTTACGTTGATCTATGTTTTTTTGAACTCTGCCAACTGGTTTCTGACTTTGTCTTAGCCTATTCCCTGATGGCCCTGTTTGCCTATTACTGATTAAACACTGAGTAAAATTCTGTCCCCCTATCTACTGCTAGTTTCTATGTCGTGATTTTGGGTCCTCTGCCAGTGCTTTCTCCAGTCATTAAAGTTTCATTGTTCCCCAAACATTTTAGATCCAGTATTAATTACCATGTTGTCGTCGACATTTAGAGTCTCAAGGACAAGCAACTGCTCTACATCACCTCAGCCTCCACTGGCCGATTGTGTTCTCTGGTTGGTACATTTAATCATCTTATCTGTCAGAAACAAACAGGCTGTGTTCTCTGGGCCCCTCTTACCTCTCTGTCTTCACAAAAAGTTTGCGCTCCAGCAGCCTCTGCTGGGAGATGTGAGAAACGTGGTCAGACTTGGACTAGGAAAAGATGTGGATTTCCCGAAGATACATAAAAAGAAAACGGTTCAGGGAATCTCTCAACACATCATTCACCAGGTTTTGAAACACTGCTGGGCCATTGGTTAGAACAAAGGCTATTACCAAGTACTCAATTAAAATACATCCTATGGGTGTGTTTGACTGTCTTCCCCTTGTCCTCTTCCTTGATTCAGACTAAGTGGTATGGGTCCTGGAGATGCAACTTTGTGAAGACGGTGGCTCCTTAAAGAGGCTCAAAAGCAGAGTTGTACAGTGGTAGTAGTGGTTGTTCTTCAACATTATGTTATTCAATCTCCGATAATCAACACAGTGCCGTAATGTTTTGTCTTTTTTTGCCACAAAGAATAAAAGTAGTTGTAGTTCTAATTTTTATTTTTGTTTTAATGAAATAGTACTGTTGAAAATGTTTTAGCTGCATCACAATCACTCCAACATGAAAACCATGACAGGAATGTTCCATCAACATGACAAAACAATAGTTCATTGATCAGTTAGAGCTTCCTGTTCAAACAGATTAGTTTGATTTAACCGAGTGGTTCTCAAAGTGGGGTCCAGGGACCTCCAGGGGTCCTTCAGGCTGTTCTAGAAAGAATCAAAACAATTTAAAAATCTTTACAATCGAGGTGGCAAGTGCAAAGTTAGCATGACCAGTAGTGTCACACTGGCCACATTTACAGGTTTAATTCTACCGCAGTGAGTTTTATTTCCAGTTGCCAAACCGGTATCCTGGTAAAGAGAGAAAGTGAAAGATAGATGTACTGTTTTGGAATTTCTTCCCAAAAGTCCTTTTAAAAAGAGCGAGGTGAACAGTGACAGCCTGCTGTCTCAGAAGGACCTGGAAAGAGGTACGTGAACACACACACAGTATGCATTTTCCCATAAAATATTATCAGTATGAGGAGACGAATGTAGTTTGTCTGATAGGAAGTGTGCTGTAAACCCGTCTGTGGAAAATGTTGAGGCCGACTCAACTTTGAGCTTCCTGATTTATGATGTTTGTCTGAACGATCACACTTTGGAACTGTGTTTAATCTCATTAAGAAACTGCAGTCAAGCTGCGATTTTTTTCAGAAACTAAGCTGTTAGTAAAATATTACTATACACGTAATGGCAATCCATCCAAATAATTGTTTAGACATTTCACCATTTGTCCAATCTTAGTGCTAAGCAGTGTTGGGAGTACCGTAGAGATGCTCACAAGTCTCTGAGCAAGAGTCCAAGTTAAGTCTCAAGTCACTCGTGGTTATGATGAATGTTGTATCACCTGCTGCGTTCAATCCAGGCTGCTTATAAAACTGCTTCGCTGTAAGGGATTCTGTAACTGTAACCTGTTTTTCACTTACAGAGCGCAACCATGTAATGTGCAATGCAATTAATGACAGCTTATCAACTAGCCTACTGTAAGTCAACACACCCCGCTGACTCTCAAACCCAGTGAAATGTTGCCGACTCTCAAACCCAGTGAAATGTTGCTGACTCTCAAACCCAGTGAAATGTTGCTGACTCTCAAACCCAGTGAAATGTTGCTGACTCTCAAACCCAGTGAAATGTTGCCAATCGACCACCGCTAAACAAACGCTCGTTCATCTTTTCGCTGAGCTAAACATGCTCAGGTTCCTAACCTATTTTGCGTTCCGCGCTTCTTTTCTTCTTCTTTTTAGAAAGAAGTTAGATAAAGAAACACATTATTACAAGGGTATAAAAATAAAATGTAAAGAAAAATATAAAGGGGTATGGTTATGTACAATATTTACATTATGAAAGAATTGCAATGGAGAACAGTAGGTTGAATAAAGCAGAACTGCAGCATAGTATTGCACATTAATTATTGACAGATACCATTGCACAAAAACAGATAATAATGTCCAGTTGAATAACTAACTAAATGCCCATGTGCCAGACACTTAGAGGGAGGAGTTATAAAGCTTGATGGCCACAGGCAGTAATGACTTCCTGTGGCATTTTGGGGGAATAAGTTTTGTACTGAAAGTCCTCCTGTGTTTGAGCAGCACGTCATGGAGTGGGAGGGAGACAATGTCCAAGATGACATGTAGTCTGGACATAATCCTCCTCTCTGACACCACCGACAGAGACTCCAGCTCCACCTCCACAATGTCACTGGCCTTGCGGATCAGTTTGTTGAATCTGTTAGCGTCCGCTACCCTCAGCCTGCTGCCCCAGCATGCAACAGCAAACAGGATAGCACTGGCCACCACAGACTCATAAAACTCATAAAATGAAGTTTTAAAGCCAAAGTTTATGATGAATGGCACAGCAGCTCCCGGCGTTTGTTGTCTTCTCTCACGTGTGGCCGCGCGCAGCTGATGCTACGTGTTACGTAGGCAGGTTACAGGTAACGGAGGGAGGGGAATAACAGCAAGCTCATCAGACGTTTCCTAAAAATAAACATTGTTCACGAGTCCCGCACCTCGAGTCCGAGTCGAGTCTGAAGTCTTTTGAGGACGAGTCTCAAGTCGAGTCTCAAGTCACTGTGTGTGCGACTTAAGTCGGACTCGAGTCCGAGTCTCAAACTCCAGTCTCCATTTCTGGAGTAACGTGTTACAAAAGTAATGGAATTACCGTGATGTATTGCTTTTTGCTGTAACACAGTAATATAACACATTACTAAACCAAAAATGGTAATATTGTACCTGTTACAATCTCAGCACGAGAAAAAGAAATCCATGATTAAAAGAGAAACGTTATTTCCTGTTGCTGGAATCCGATGGTTGAGACTGTGGGCAGGGTGGACACTATGGAGGAGCTCGGCTCCTCTTAACAAGACGGTAACTCCCCTGATGGACCATGGGTAAACAGATTTCCATAGGCAATATGTGTTTGTGCTTTAATGAATTACTTTCATGATCAGACGTTACGCTGCTGTACCTCGGGCGTAAACGCGCACAGCTTCTTTTTTAATGGTGTTATGTAAACTGAGGTTCAGGAAAAGGACCACTCCTTCCTTCTTTCCCTTCACTGATTAACCACCTGCGTCTCATTACACACACACCTGCAAATCCAATCACCAACACATACATAAAGGCCGATTTATACACCTGCGTGTGTACCTACGCCGTAGGCTACGCATGTAGCCATGCATTTATACTTGTGCGTAGGTGTGTCCGTCATTCTGCAATTACACCCCCAAACGCTAGTCGGCAGTAGCGCTACAGCGTCCACTGTGTTGACGTTTGCCGGCCAAGCAGGCTAACTTCTGGTTTAGTGCTCTGCTAACGTAAATGGGGGTAAAATTGTAAACGTGCGGCTGGTGTAGCCTTTTCAAATTTTATTTTCGCTCGGGTTGCGACTAGTTCCGCTAGTAAATGTTACTTCAAAGCACGGGGTACTTCCGGTCGGCTTGGAGGCATTGCGAGGCTACCCAGCCGACCAATCACGGAGCTTACGGTCCGCGTCGACTCGACGTGTTGTTACATTTTGGAGGAGGTGCACGTCAGGCGACGGCGTAGCCTCTGCGTAGCCCCGTAGCCTGCGCCGTCACCTATGCCGTCGATTTGACGCAGAAGTATAAATTAGCCTTAAGATCGCCCAAACTCTCCTCTCGCAGTTCTCTAAAACCCAAATCTGGTGCTAAGCTAGGATAAACATCAAGAACTTTAAATGGACCTTAAATACTGGAGCGTTTTTTTGTATAATTTCTTATTTTTCTGGTCTCATTCCTGAATTGTTTTATTTGCACATGGCTAGTTTCTTCACATGGGGTCCTTCTGAAGTCTACTAATCCTTTGTCCTACAGTGATACTGACACCAACATGAACCAGGGGTACAGAAGTCAAACATATATCATGTACCACGGCACCACCAGGAAGGCTGCTAAAACCATCAAGTCTGAAGGTTTTCGGCAGTCTGCAGACGGGATGCTTGGCCGCGGCGTCTACCTCAGCAGAGACGTGGAGAAAGCCAGCCGCTATCCCATTGGTCACCCTGAGTCCGACAAGGTCATCATTATGGTTGATGTCAAAGTGGGGAAAGTCAAAATGATTAATTATCAAGGCCATCCACTTCAGAAGACCTGGCATGATGCCGGCTACGATACCGCCTGGGTGCCACCCGGGTGTGGAATGGTGGCGAGCGGTTCGGAAGAGGACTGTGTCTGGGATCCAGATCGAGTCAAGTACATTAAAACTGTAAAACAACACAAAAAAGCCTGTTCTTTAATTTAGACAGGAGGTGGTTTTGTGCCCTACGCGCTTCATGCTGTAGATGCTTGGAGCACTTCGCATTTTTGCAGGAGCGCTCTGAATGCTTCGAGTTGAAAAAACTTGTACTCTACTGTTTTTTTCCAATTGGATCACAATAGTGAAGGACAACTGGTGGAAGCTGCTGAATACCGGGAGCTGTATGATTTTATCAAGACTTGTTACCATGATTTGATCAGGAAATAGCAGGCCTGGAGACAGCTTGAGATTTTGGAAAAGTTGTATTCAATATTTTATTAGGCTGCTTCATCATGATTTGTGCTCTGAGGAGCGAGGAGGGATCTCTGACGTGCCAGGAGTCACGAGCAAGGATACATGAGAGCAGCCTTCACAGAAGTCTTTTACTGGTTGATTGGAGGTTACTGACATCGGCGGTCTCATGTGCGTTTCGCCCGCAGCAGACTCACAGCTGAGAAAAGAGAAAGAGAGAAAAATGAACACAAGTGTGGAAATTATATGAAAACCTTCTTTGATCATGAAGCCTAATGTAACTTTGCAGCTCTGCGGTTCATCAGTGAAGTGACACTTCAGACTGGAGTCTCTGTTAAAGGATAATCAAAGTATGTTGTCAGGAGTCGGACAACTACTGCTCCAGGTTGCCATATGTGCTGGGGATGCTGAGGACATGTCCCCACCACTGATTAAAACAAGCTACTGATTATAAAATGTGAACTTTAACAACTTCTTGACACAGTTTCTTTTTGTTCTCTGTTTCCCTTTGAACATGACAAAAGAGGAGAGAAGACTAAATCCTGCCTACATATGTGTTGGGATGATATTACATGAGAAAAGTTGATCTGCAGGAGAAACAGATCTGAAAGCAGCACAGAATGAGTGTTGTGTTGTGAGTGTTTCAGCCACTTTTATTTACTTTTTGGAAGTGGGAAGAAAATTAAAAACACAATAATGAGTTCACTGCCCTCCTGTGGTCACAGTGAGGAACTGCACCTCTTCATTTAAACAGAATATCAGAATAATGAATATCTGTTGATAGAGTTTGTGATAAAGTAAACACACTCTCATCTGATCATTTGATCCATAAACACTTATACTCATATTTTCTAGAATAAATACAATATCACAATTAGCATATACTGTTAGAGGATTGTATATTATCTACTCGTAGAATTACATCTTGTAGGAGCTGTTTGGTTTTGTGTCTTATAATATAATGAATGATAATCCTCCATGTTACTGTGCATCTCAGTCATACCTGTTATACTGTGAGGCATATTGGTTGCTTCCGTTTGATCGTATGAATTTGTATTTTGTTTGGAAATCAGTCACGACTAAACAAACCTGTCTGCAGTTGAGCAGAGGCCGACACCTGGTCCAGGGAAGCCCAGCAGACGGTCCAGAGACAAGCTGCTGTGGGCAGCGAGACGCCGGGAGACAGACTGCACTGCACTCAGACTCTACTGACATAACAACAACTACACACAGCACTGACCAACACTCCTCCATTAAATGTATTAATAATTCATGATTCCTGTCTGGTGTGATGTTTTATTTAAAGGATGAACATTGTAGTGAAGGTAAGAGAGGAAATACCTTCTCATATGTGCTAAAATCCCTCGATTGCCTGACTTTTACTCTGTAATACAGCTCAGTGAATCTCCATGATAATCTGACAGTTCAAAGTAAATTATAACTGCAGGGTGTTTGACAGACCTGCAGCAGAGTACAGAACAGTCATCTTCTTCTAAGAACGTGTTGTGAAAAATGGGAACAGCCCTGGAGGGAAACAACATGGAGTCTCAGTCATTTCAGATCAGTCTGAAGGAGGGAAAGAAAAAGCAATCAGAGAAGCCACATTGCTGCTTTAATTGGACCAAGTCTTTGTGCAAGAACCCTACAAAACCAGTGAAAAATAATTTGTTTTTTATATTTTTGTACCATGAGAAACGCAAGTCTGTCGGGTCTGCGATCTCTGGGGCATCTTATTTAATGGGACAGGTTCTACTTGGCCTCGTAATTTTTCTTGTTGTATTTGTGTTTCTTTTCCAATGATGTTACATGGTTTAAGATGATATTGTTCTATTTTATGTGTTGTCTTTCAGCATTTTAGCACCATGTTGGAAGTAAGTGTTGATTGTTGTGTTTTGCAGATCAATAAATAAATCAAGAAGTGAAGCAGCCAGACAAACTCTGCATGTGTGGTTGAACAAGCAGTCATCCTTGAAATGACAACAAGCTTTGGAGGTTTATTTGTCCTGTTTATTAAAGTTTTGTATTGCAAAAAGGCCAAGAATCAAACAACAAAAAAACAGAGGCCAACTAGAACTGGATAAACAGGCAACCAAATAATAAGCTTAATAATGAGGACAGAACAGACTAAAGCAGAATGATCAAAATCAGATTAAATAACAAAACTGGCAGAGAAATTCAACTAGCAGACAGACAGAACCCAAGCATGATGGTACAGAAACTAATACATCAGACAGGAACAGAACTGCTCTCTGTGACTTTAGATTTTTTGATCAGTTCAGTATCTGTGTTGGGTTTTGGGTTTCAGTCCTTTCTGTCTGTTGTCTTGCATCCAGTCTCGGTGTGTGTTTGCATTTTGATCTGGTCCTGTCTGTTTGTGTCTTGTGGAGATTAGTTCTTGTTCAGTTCTGTTCCTGTCTGATGTATTAAAATTCCCAGTAGAGGTGAGACACAATTTCAAGTTTCACTGCATTTTCCTATAACCACTTTATTAAAATATTTTAATTTACAGTTGATTCATATT
>NC_060151.1:28796728-28816565 GCF_021292245.1 Micropterus dolomieu
CAGCGAGACGCCGGGAGACAGACTGCACTGCACTCAGACTCTACTGACATAACAACAACTACACACAGCACTGACCAACACTCCTCCATTAAATGTATTAATAATTCATGATTCCTGTCTGGTGTGATGTTTTATTTAAAGGATGAACATTGTAGTGAAGGTAAAAGACATTGTTTGACCTGAGCAGCCAGACAAACTATGCATGTGTGGTTGAACAAGCAGTCATCCTTGAAATGACAACAAGCTTTGGAGGTTTATTTGTCCTGTTTATTAAAGTTTTGTATTGCATTTGCAAAAAAGGAGAAAAGAGTTTGAATGAAATCGCTTCATTCCACAGCTGTCTAAGAGACAAAAACATTTCATAGTCTAAAAATTCAAAAGATCTTTGGAGATTTTAAGTTATATTCTGGATTTTACAGGAAAACAGCTAAAACAAGAGAAATGTGATCTCTTTTCCTGGTTCCTGTCAGAAGACGTGCTGCAGCATTCTGGATCAGCTGAAGAGTCTTAATGGACCTTTTTGAGCAGCCTGGTTGCAGTAATCCAGCCTATAAGTAAGACATGCATGGACTAGTTTTTCTGCATCATTTTTAGACAGAACGTTCCTGATTTTCACAATATTACGTAGGTGAAAAAAGGCGGTCCTTGACATTTGCTTAATGTGAGACTTAAACGACATGTCCTGATCAAAGATAACTTCAGGACTCCTCACAGTGGTGCTGGAGGCCAGGGCGATGCCATGAAGGGAAACTATATCAGAGAGCTGCACTGCGTTATGTTAAATAAATAAAAACATTTCCACCATAAATTAGGGCAGAAACTTTCCCCAGAATGCAGGAAATGAAATGTTTAATGATTAAAATTTTGTGTATCGTCACATCAACTTTTCAACACATGTAACGCCCTTGTAGGTTGCACAATAGCAGGTGTGCTGTTTATTGTCACACCTCCATCACTGGTGCACTGTAGATCACCTGGGGATCTCCTCTCGGTCCTTGGTGCTGAACTTGCTTTTGCCGTCAAGACAGTGGCCCTCGGCCGCGGTCCATGTGGTGAGGAGGACCCTGTGTAGCTCCCTACAGTAGTCAACACGAGGTCGTGATTTAAAAAATGGGTTTATTTCTACAGCATATCAGACCAACCTGTGAGAACTGTGTGGAAAGGGAGGGAAAATGCTCTAAATGAAATCAATGAATGTATGTCTTGAATTCACAAATTATGCCACTACACACGAGTTTGCACAAACTATGCACTTGAAATGTATTACAGAAAAACCAATGCCATCAATCGGTGGAGCTGCCAGCGCAGCTTGGGGCACACCTGTCTGTTGCAGTGCCTTCGATATCACTGCGCCCTCCTTACAGTCACAGCCTGGGGCCCTCAAAACCTCGTCTTTCTCTTTTTCTCTGGGGCAGTCTATGTGGGGGTTGTGTAGTTCTAATTTTTATTTAATTTAATTTTAATGAAATAGTACTGTTGAAAATGCAACTAAAATTCAAAAACTACAAGCTCCTTTTACTCGTTTCAGCTGCACCACAATCATCCTCACTCAGAAATATTCACATCCTCTCCAACATGGAAATTATTATAGGAATGTTCCATCAACATGAAAAATTATTGTTCGTTGATCAGTGACAGCTTCCTGTTCAAACAGATTAGTTTGAACTTGACCTCCAGGGGTCCTTGAGGGTTTTCCAGGTGATCCCCTCAATTATAATTCCATGTAACACAATGACAAAACATTTGACTACTTTGGTCATGTTCAATACACTTTCTGTAATAAAACATCTAAAAGCAGGAATGTTATCTGATGGGTGATCCTGGGACAAAATCTTATCAAATGCGGTCTAATCTGTGTCAGTAAAGGGGTGAAAACCACTGATTTAACAGTGATTAGCTTCTGCAGTAGCCTAAAGTAGCCTACGGTAAATGTTGACAACCTGACAGGTGGCTTAATGTCCACATAGTCACAGTGTTAGCCTGAAGATTTTATTCTGAGCTGAGGTTGAATCCATGGCGTCTTTACATCGATGACAGATTGAGCATAAAAGCAGTCACGTTAAAGATTATTTGGTTAATGAACTCATAGCTATCTAGTCTGGATTTAGATGTTTCTATAGCTTCTGCAAATGAATGCGATCCATATGTGCTTTGAAACTGACTGTATGAATTTGGAAATTAAATTGTGTCAGAAAGCTGCTTCAGGCTCTGCGGGAGGGGAGGAGTCACAGAGAAAAGAAAGAAAGTGAAAGACAGATGCACTTCTTCCTAAAAGTCCTTGTAAAAAGAGTGAGGTGAATAGTGAAAGCCAGTAGCCTCGGAGGGAACTGGAAAGAGGTACGTGAACGTCTGCATTTTTACATAAAGTATAATCAGTATGAGGAGACGAATTTAGTTTGTCTGATAGGAAGTGTGCTGTAAACCCGTCCGTGGAAAATGTGGAGGCTGATAATTGTGAGCTTCCTGATGTTTGTCTGAACAATCACACTTTGGAACTGTGTTTAATTAAGAAGCTGCAGCCAATTTTAGCAGAAACTTAGCTATGAGTAAAATACCATACATTTAATGGCAAGCCATCCAAATAATTGATTAGACATTTCACCAGATATGTGAACATTGGTCCAGTCTTTGTGCTAAACTAGACTAAACATTTACATGGACCTTAAATACTGGAGCGTCCTGTTGTATATTTTCTTAATTTTCTGGTCTCATACTTGGATTGTTTTTATTTTCATTGATGTTTAGTCTCTTCACATGGAGTCCTTCTGAAGTCTTGACACTAATAAACCTTTTTCCTGCAGTGATTCTGACACCAGCATGAACAAGGAGTTCAAAGGTAAAAAATATATCATGTACCACGGCACCACCAGGGAGAATGCTGAAGCCATCGAGTCTGATGGTTTTCGGCAGTCTAAAGACGGGATGCTCGGCCGCGGCGTCTACCTCAGCAGAGACGTGGAGAAAGCCAGCCGCTATCCCATTGGTCACCCTGATTCTGACAAGGTCGTCATTATGGTTGAGGTCAGCGTGGGGAGAGTGAAAAAGATCGATTATAAAGGCCATCCACTTCAGAAGACCTGGCATGACCACGGCTATAACACCGCCTGGGTGCCACCCGGGTGTAAAATGGTGAAGAGCGGTTTGGAGGAGGATTGTGTCTGGAATCCCAAAAGAATCGAGTACATTAAAACCATACAAGTAGACCCAACAGGCTGTTTGTTACTTTAGGCAGAATGTGTTTTGCACACTGCTAATGTGCCTCACGTGCTCAGACCAGAAATGTTTTACATTGTTACCATGATGTGATCAGGAAACAGCAGGCCTGAAGAGTTAGTGCAGTGGCCTACTTGAGAAAAATAAAGTCTTGCTATCAGCTCCTCTATTTACACAGGGAACTCCCCTCCCTCATTTCCCCTGGCATTTCCTGCAACAACTCTCCTCTCATGAGACTTCAGTGAGTACTGCCTTGGCCGAGACTTCAGCTTCCTGTTGAAAACAAAGGGGGTCACCGGAAATCCCTCGTTGGGATCCTTCCCATGATGTTGTCAGACAGTCTGGGCCTGTCGCTGGCAAAAAGAACCACTTGTTGTGGATGCGGTTGAAGCATCTACTGCACGGATTCAAAACTTTTTGTACCTACTTGTCATTTCAACACCAACATAATGTGAAAATGGGGCAAATAAATGTTATTTTATTTCAGTCGCCCGTGTTGTTAATGATTGATTGAAATGAAATCCACTTTTGCTTGAACTTTTTTAGGCTTCTATAAGCACCACTGTCACTGCTGTGGCGTACGGAGCCCCTCAAGTCCCATAAGATGAATTGTGTGCACAAGTTAAAAATATTATTCTATGGGACGTCTGGGACTCCGTAGTGGTGGCTTTGATACTGGTGTTCAGGTTTGCTGTCTGTTGTAGTGTAATACGCTGCAAATTGTTTTTAATACTTATTATATAAGTTGTCCTGGCCATTCAAATGAATTTGCACACCATTTAGTATGACTCTCTGTATCCCTGTGTGGGGGAGACCACAGTTTTTACTCTCTGCAGTGAGTCTCTGGCATCATGTTTTTGTTTTAATGTACACAAAAGATTTCTAAAATCAGGATTTGTGATTAAAGTCATGTTGTTAATTTGTGCTCTTACATTTTTGTGCTATTTTTAAAAGTCACAGAAACATAAATGTAACAACAACAAATATTTGCTTGTTGAGCCGAAATTGAAGTCAAAGGAACATTTTGAGTTGTGTTGGGCTATAAATGATTAATTTCAGTTCAAGTTTGAATAAACACCGTTATTACAGTTTTTCACAATTCCTAAAAAAGTAAACCCCATTCTCTGAACCCAGTGCTCAATGGCCTAAACCCATTCGTAGAACCAATCTCTCTTTTGGCAAAACCTTCAACAGGTTCAGGTAGTTGCAAAACTCATCCACTCTTTTTGCTAAACTCTAAACACATTCTCACTCACTAAAACACATTTTGCACTGTGACGCACTTGTGTTGCAAAATGGTAAATACATGCAGCAAAAGTTAAACACAACTACAACACAGCTGTCATCGTTTACACACAACAACTCATAATTCTGCACACTTTCTTGTTTCTAATGATGTGATCAAACCTGTGGTCAAGTCCCTGGCCAGCGTGGTGGCAATGTCACACTTTGACCAAGCTATAAGTAAGGGACAGGTTGTCTACCGTCATTCAACCTTGGGGCCATATGTAAATGCTCTGTACTTGTATAGCGCCTTTCTAGTCTTTTCGACCACTCAAAGCGCTTTTTACACTACATCTGCATTCACCATTCACACATATTCATTCACTGAGCCTAAGTGCTCAAACAGAAACTAACATTCACGCGTTGGAATTTTGTGTTTGAGCGTGAGCAGCAGGATCATCAGCCGGCAGTACATACTGTCTATGGGACAATGTCAGCTTTCACTGTGGCTAAGCAAGAACTTCAACGTAAACCAGCAACCAGAGATTCATAAATGTTTACCTTCAACCTACAGCCCTTACTTCAAACCAACGGAAGAATTTTTCTCTGCCTGATGGAGGAAGGTCTATGACCGAAAGTCATTTACTACAGAAAATCTCTTACGGGCCATAGAATAGGCCTGTGGTGAGACGTGTGTGGGGTGTTGTTACAGTCAGGCTGTCTCCAGCACACCCGAGGGTTTTCCTCCTTTGCTGGGCAAGGGACAAGGTTGCATGTGATGTGGACGAAGTCCTCTGGCAGGACCCAGCACAAAGACATGATGCTGAGGCAGAATGAATCTCTCATTGACTTTGATTTTGGTCTGCATAACATTTTTGAGTGTAAAGTCTTTTCATTTAGAGTTTTTTTTGTTCTTTGGGTTTACTGTACTGTATTTTTATGCAAGTGCTGAATATACAGATATTCAATACTGTATTACTTGCAGTGCTTACAGTATACTATATATTTACTGTACTATGTTGTGATTACTATACTTTTTTAAATTGTTTCCTCTACGCAAAACAATTTTTCTGTAACTACATGCCCTGGACGCTGTGTTCTCAATTTTTTGATGTAGTGTTTAAAGAATGCTCTGTAGTGTTTTACATATTGACTGGCTGTGTTTATGTTTTGAAAGCATTGTTTTTGAGCACAGATCACATGGGGTTTTGTGAATGTAGTTTTAAGACTGGGTTTTGAGGATTTCAAGGAATGTGTCTTAGCAATTTTGAAAAACTGTAATAAAAACCAAATTCAATTCTCACTTTTTTCTCACATTAGCTCTTTAAACGAGCCCCTGGGTGATTAAGACCACCGTTGGTTATTGACTGGAGGGTTCAGTTTTACATTTGATTTGTTTTGTGTTTCACCTACTAGTTAAGAATCCGTGTTCATTGCGGGTTTGAACAACAAAAAGACCACAAACAACTTCCTTTATTTTGTTTTCATAATCTGTTATTTCCCCCATTAACTTTTATCATTGAGTCTGTCATCATTTATGGTCATTTCCATTCAGTCACATGTTAGGCTGATAATTTGTCAGCTGTGATATGTATTACATCATTTCAATCCCCACTGAAATATATAGCCTAATAAATCAAAAAGACCATGATCATATTCTGGGTTATTCAATTAATGAATTCACAAGCAGAATTTCAGTAAATACAGGTGCAAACAATGAATAATATAAACACATTCTGCTGGTCAAAATGATCCTGTGTCTCTGAGCAGGACACAGTTCATCGATCCATTGTCAACCGCTTATCCTGCATACAGGGTTGGCTGGAGCCAATCCCAGTTTACACTGGGCAAAAGGCAGGGTACACCCTGGACAGGTTGCCAGTCCATTGCAGGGCCACAGATAGACAAACAACCACTCACACCTAAGGACAATTTTGGAGACACCAATTAACTTAGGCTGCATGTCTTTGGATTAAAAAAAATTAAGTAGGGGACAGACAACAGACCTCCACCCGAGCATCTCAAGGTGCGTACCAGTGCAAACGGGACTAAAAGGTCAGAGATATAGCAGGGAGAGAGGCTATCTATTCTAAAACACACTGTGAGCCAGTGTCATGAAGCTAAAACAGGACCGATATGATCGTGTTTCTTGGTTCTGTTTAAAAGCCTGGCAGATATTGTTTCTTTTGGGTCAAGCCAGCAAAAAAGCTGTTGCAGTAACCCAGACGGGGTGAGATAAAGGTCTAGGTGTTCTTAACAATTAACATTAATCATTTTTGATATATTTCTAAGATAAGGTAAAATTACGATTGCACAAGCTTTGTGGTGTGCCTCTCAAAACTTAAATTACTGTCGAACAGGCTTGATGTGATCTAGTAGGAAACCAGCAGATGGCAGTATTTGCTTTGCCATGGGCTCAATGACAAGGAGAATCTGTTTAGCTGGAGAAATGTAGGCCTGTTTGATGTCTAAGAATATCAGGTCAATTCCAAACCTGATATAGGATCCTTTTATTAGTAGCATGTCAGGAATTTTTGTCAACCATTCATCATGAGTTGAGACTTTCTCTATGTACACAAAAAGCCTATTTCTCTCAAATATTGTTCACAAATCTGTCAAAATCTGTGTTAGTGAGCACTTTTCCTTTGCCGAGATAATCCATCCACCTCACAGGTGTGACATATCAAGATGCTGATCAGACAGCATGGTTATTGCACAGGTGTGCCACAATAAAAGGCCACTCGAAAATGTGCAGTTTCACTGTGTGGGTCTGAGGGGGTCCGGAAACCAGTCAGTATCTGGTGTGACCACCATTTGCCTCATGCATTGCAACACATCTCCTTCGCATAGAGTTGATCAGGTTGTTGATTGTGGCCTGTGGAATGTTGGTCCAACTCTTCAATGGCTGTGCCAAAACGCAGTCAGGTTGAGACCCCGATGAGCATGCAGATGAGCTTGAGAGGGTTCCTGACAGTTTGTGCAGAAATTCTTTGGTTATGCAAACCGATTGTTGCAGAAGCTGTTCGGGGGCCTGGTCTCAGACGATCTTGGAGATGAAGATGCTGGAGGTGGAGGTCCTGGGCTGGTCTGGTCTGGTCACAGGTGGTCTGCAGATGTGAGGTCGGTTGGATGTACTCTGACACGCAACAGCTCTGGTGGAGATTCCTGCAGTCAGCATGCCGATTGCACGCGCCCTCAAAACTTGCAACATCTGTGGCGTTGTGCTGTGTGATGGAACTGCACATTTTGGAGTGGCCTTTCATTGTGGCCAGCCTAAGGCAAACCTGTGCAATACCCATGCTGCCTGATCAGCATCTTGAAATGCCACACCTGTGAGGTGGATGGATTATATTGGCAAAGGAAAAGTGCTCACTGACACAGATTTGTGAATAATATTTGAGAGAAATAGGCCTGAAAGTCTTAGATCTTTGAGTTCAGCTCATGATGAAGTATTGTGTTTATAATTTTGTTCAATGCCCTTTAAATGTATTCTTACCAGTTATAGGCCATATGGACTCCTTCCAAACAGAGGTTTTCTATTTAAGTGAAAAAGCATCGGCTCACCTGGCCAGGAGATCACGTCTGTACGGCCTTGGCACCTGCTGTATCAGGGTCAGTAAATAGATGAAGTCAGAAATGAATTTGCCACTTTATTTTAATTTAAATATAAGAACACAGGCCGATGCAAGGATCAGAGGAGAGACCGACTCCCCTGAATCTCACAAATGTTTTTTTAGGATCTGGGTGGCATAGAGATCTAAAATACATCTCAACCAAAGCCAGATTGACGGGAAGCCACAGCTCTAAGGAAAAATTTGTCCCTCTTGACCTCAGTAGTGACATTTTTATGAACCATTTTAACGACAAAAGTTTTGGTATTAGAAATAAAATTCTGCACCTCCTGCCTTCAATGGATGCCAACTTGCCCTCAGTCTCCTCGGAAGCACCTTTAAAACTCAATGGATATTTGGACTGTTTTGCTACCATGAACCTTCACCAACTTACTTCAATTGTGTCCCAAGCAGACTGTTCAAAGAGGTTTTGCCCTCAGTTGGCACTTCTTTGTTAAATATTATCAACCTTTCTTTAACAGGTTATGTACCTCAGTTTTTTAAGGAAGCAATTATTAAACCACTTCTTAAAAAGCCTACTCTTGATCCACGGGTTTTAGACAGTTACAGCCCGATATCTAACCTTCCTTTCATATACAAGATCCTTGAAAAAATCATTATCTTTTAAAAGCATCAGATAAGGGACTAGTCTGTATTAGTCTTATTAGATCTAAGTGCAGCATTTGATAAAATTGATCACCATATTTTACTACAGAGACTAGAACACTTAGTCGGCATTAAAGGAACTGCTTTAAGCTGGTTTAAATCCTACTTATCAGATCGCACCCAGTTTGTAAATGTAAACGATGAGTCCTCTTTACACAGCAGAGTCACCCATGGAGTTCCACAAGGTTCAGTCCTTGGACCTATATTATTCACCTTGTATTTGCTTCCGCTTGTTACGGTGGGTGTGGGTTGAGCAGGTTGGAGGACCCAAATGCAGGACGCAAGGCAGAGGTGGTGCAGTGAAACAAGAAGATTTATTGTGGCAAAAAACTAACAAAAGGTGAGCACACTTACTGACAGAGTGGCTGGTTAACAGAGTCCAAAAACCAAGGTGATCATAACAGATCCAGAGGTACAGGGTGACAAGACAAACATGGCTGGTTACAGGAAGGCAGAGAGTATACATACAACAGACTCGGGGATAACATGAACAAAGACCGGACAAGGGCTGAACAGAAAGACCACACATATATACCAGGGATAACGAGCAGGGCGGGAGCAACACAGGTGACAGACATGAGGCTAATCAGTGAGGCAAAGAGACAGCAGGAAAACAGGGAGGCAGGTAGGCAGAGACAACAGGGGGTAACAGAGAGAACACTTAGACAAGCAGACATGGGGCAGAGTGAATAACCAAGAATGCGACAGAGCTAAACAGAACCAGTAAATGAACAAGGGAATACACAAGACTAAACAGGGAACACAAGACCAGCAGTAAACACAAAAGATATTAACTAACGTACAGGACTAGAAACTAACTGAACAAGACTACACAGAGAAACACAGAACCAAAAACAGACTTAAACAGGAATGACATGAACACAAAAAACACATTCCTAACACCGCTAGGTAATATCATTAGGAACCACAGTATAAACTTTCATTGTTATGCTGATGACATTTAGTTATACCTTTCTATCAGACCTGATGAAACCAACCAGTTAGCTAGGCTTCAAATGTGCATTAAGAATGTGAAGACCTGGATGTCTTATAATTTCGTGATGTTGAACTCTGAAAAAACTGAGTTTGTAGTACTTGGACCCAAACTCCTCCAAGACACATTGTCTGCAGACATAGTTGCCTTGGATGGCGTTGCCTTGGCCTCCAGCACCACTGTGAGGAATCTGGGAGTTATTTTTAATCAAGACCTGTCTTTCAACGCACACATAAAGCAAAACTACAAGGACTGCCTATTTTCACCTTCGCAATATTGTGAAAATTAGAAACCTTCTGCATTGAGATGATGCAGAGAAACTTGTTCACGCATTTGTTACCTCAAGGCTTGACTACTGTAACTCGGTGCTTTCAGGCTGTTCAAAAAAATAAGTCTCTCCAGTTAATACAAAACGCTGCTGCACGCATACTGACAAGAACCAGTAGGAGAGATCATATCACCCCTGTTTTAGTAACTTTGCAGTGGCTTCTGGTAAAATTGAGAATTGATTTTAAAACACTTCTTCTTACATACAAAGCCCTTAATGGTCAGGCACCATCCTATTTGAAAGAACTCCTTACACCATACTGCCCCACTAGAACACTGTGTTCCCAAAATGTAGCGCTGCTTGTAGTGCCGAGGGTCTCCAGATGTAGAATAGGAGCCAGAGCCTTTAGCCATCAGGCACCTTGGCTGTGAAATCAGACCCCTGTCTGGGTTCGGGAAGCAACCAACATTTCCATATTTAAGAGTAGGCTAAAAACTTTTCTTTTTAGTAAAGCTTTTAGTTAGAGATGGTTGTTCTGTATTTTGTGAGAAGGCTTATAGTTTGGGCTAGGGTATTTTATGATTTTTTATACATTTTAATTGTCTATTTTATTTTATTGTATTTATTATTAGTTTTATAATTGTCAATTTTATTGTTGTTTTTTAATGTGTGTTTCTTATGTGTTGTTAGCCTTTTTTCTGCAAATTCTATGTGTCTCTGTTTTCTGTAAAGTGTACTGGGACCACACAGCTGGTGATTTTACACTTTAATGAACTTTGACTTGACTTGACCTCCACCCCTACCAGATCTCTGGCAAACTTTTAGTTCCCTAAAATGCTGACAAAACACTCTAATCTATTATCTCATCTTAGTTCTGGCTAATTCAACCAAAACTATGTCCAACACCCAGGTCTTGGGTAACTTCTTGGGTAAAACCACCTATTAATCATATGTCAGAAACACAGACGGAGGGTGTACTCACGTCACCAACCCAACTCAAACAACATGCATATGTCAATGCATCGGTTCTCTTCTCTATGTTTATCAAACACTTTATAATCTTCTCAAACTATCTATCACATTGTGACACATGCAAACCCACTTCCTCGTCTCGGCGAGCACTGTGTTGATTTTTTGGTTTTCTGTGTTATTTGGTTGTCTTGGCCCCGGTGAGCAGGGTAGGGGAGGTCACCGGGTTCATTTTTCTGGAGCTGTTTTGCGTCTTACAACTTTCCCTCTGCAACAGCTTCTTCCCCCTGAGCTGTCAGACGTTTGATTTCCCTGCTGCCGCCCACTGCAGGAGCAACAACCACACACTGCATTCCACTGCATACTGTGCACATCACATACACGACTGTACATGTTGCACATTATCTCACATTATGCACAACTGTCCGCTAAATTAAGCTATCATAATAAAACATAGTCTAAAACATAATATCAAGTAACCTTAGACATGTATTTAAACTACAACAAAATGGGGAGCCACGCTTTGCCAAAATATCATACACACTTAATTTCTTCATATGAAAAAAGTAGACACCTTGAGGATTTTGGAAATGTATAATATGTTGGGATACTTTTAAAAATGTATGACAAGAACAAGATCACAAAGTAGAATTACAAAACTGTCCCAATTTAGCTGAATTCACCCTCTTCAGGAGGCCTCAGGTGTAGTCTATCAGGGGGTGACGCTGCTCAGGAGTGAAGCTGGAGCAGGGCCGCACCCATGACCAGAACAATTCCTGCATCTACTGCTGTATACAAGGGCGTCACTTTGTGTTGAAAAGTAGTGGGGACATAGGGGCTCAGATAAGGGATGTGAATTTTTAGCCTAAGTTCCTTTTTTGGACAATGCACATTTGTTTCTTCTGTATTTTAATTGCATTGCATGTTTTCTTAATGTGCAAATAAAGAAAAAAGGCATTTTCATTTGTTATTTAATTGAAAGCTATATTTCAGAATGTTTTTTTTAACAAATTATGTTTTAACAAAAATCAGCCATTTCAAAAAGTGATGGGGACATGTCCCCAGTGTCCCCAATGTAAATGACACCTATGGCTGTATGAATAAGATTTCCAGGTGTTTAAAAGTCCCACGGTGCTCTGCAAATGTCTAATATCAAGACAGCTCAAGTTTTTAAAAAATGATACCACTCTCTTTTCTCAGGTCTCCCACATCAAAGCACACACATTGTTTTCATATCACCAGCACTCAGTAAGATCTACAGTGAGCTGTGAGGACTTTCTGATTAATTGTTACAGTATTAAACCACAAAGATGACACAGAAACCAAATAAAGTTTAAACAGCACTTGAAGGAAGCCGTGATGCAAAGAACAGAGAAACTTCACCACTGGTGACTCACAATGTGTCACATTTTACCTTTTTGGTAAATTTGCAGCAGAGAGCCAGAGCAGAAACAAAAAGGTTTATGAGTCAGCAGTTAAACCACCTTTTGAGGTGGATGGTTTAACTCGGCAAAGGAGAAGTGTTCACTAACACAGATTTTGACAGATTTGTGAACAATATTTGGGAGAAATAGGCCTTTTGTGTACATAGAGAAAGTCTTAGACCTCTGAGTTCAGCTCATGATGAATGGGGGCAAAAACAAAAGTGTTGTGTTTATAATTTTGTTCAGTGTATACAGCTCGCCCTTTAAATGTATTCTTACCAGTTTTAGGCCATATTGTCTCCTTCCAGACAGAGGTTTTTCTATTTAAGCGAAAAAGCATCGGCTCACCTGGCCAGGAGATCACGTCTGCACGGCCTTGGAACCTGCTGTATCAGGGTCAGTAAATAGATGAAGTCAGAAATGAATTTGCCAATTTATTTTAATATATTTAAATATAAGAACACAGGAATAACACAGGCCGATGCAAGGATCAGAGGAGAGACCGACATCTCAACCACTAAAACACGCAGACGGGAAAACTGTGTGTGATCAACCATTTTGTTTTTCCATTCACTTTTCATGTCAAAGGTTCAGTGTGTAATATTTCTGAGGATCTATTGATAGAAATGCAATATAGGATCCATAACTATGTTTTCAGTGGTGTGTAAAGACCTTACATAATAAACCATTATGCTTTTATTACCTTAGAGTGAGACATTTCTATCTACGTAATCGCGGGTCCCCCCTTCCATGGACGTCGGCACGTTGCATTGTCATATGTCTACAGTAGCGGAAAATGGACAAACAGCGCTACAGAGGGCATTTCGTCATTACGTTCTTCTTGTTCTACTTCTGGTAGAATTCAGGCAGTGCAGACACTTATCACTAATGTTGAATACTTACGTTCGAGGAAGAAGAAGTAGTAATAATATACTGGGGTCTGCAAATAAGTTTTGCATCGGAGCAATATTTTCAACCATTAGATTGTGGATGAGAATATAACTCATAATATTGAGATATATCAATTTGTTACTTGGTTAGCTCAATTGGTAAAGTGCAGGACTTGTAACCCAATGGTTCAATGTTCCACCTTGGGATGACTTTTTTTTTCTAGCAACAAATGGATTCTGCAGCGAATGTTTCTCAGATCATGGCATGTGCTGCACTGTTTTTGTTTCGGTGTTTGATCCTCATCCATCAACTTTTGCAACGCTTTTGCATTTCCCCAGTATCTCAAGGAAGAGGACATTTAGGGGAATCACGTTTTTAGACGGCTCTTTCAGAGGTGTGTCAGAAGGCTACAGACTCTTTTAAAGAGGTGGTATTATGCTTTTCCCTCTACTTTATCGAGTTATATACCTTTTTTGTGCATGTAATAGGTTTGCAAAGTGAAAAGCCCACAGTCCAGGCCAAAGGGAGTTCCAATCTCCCACAGAAAACGGCTCTGAACTGCCTGAAAACGCACCATATAACGGCTCACCAGTGGAAAAACACTGAGCTGAAAAGAGGAGCTGCAGCAATGTGCAGTATGACAAAAAATATGGTGTTTTTTGAAAATCAAACCATGTAAACCTGTTCTGGTACAACCCCTAATTAAGATTTTGACCTGAAAATGAGCATAATACCACCTCTTTAGAGTAGTTCAGAATTTTTCAAAGTAAAAGCTCAGTTCAACTCCATTACTGCTTTACAGTAAACAAGCTTCTCGTGGCATTTTTTTTGCAGGCAAAACCACTAAAGAGGAAGTGATTATGTGAGTTGCTGTCATGACTGAGATCTATTTCAGCACCACTATCAAGTGTTTATTTATATTTTTTTGCCACTATCAAAGCACCATAATCTGACTGCGGGCCAGATATTATTGTTGTCGGGTAGTTTTGGTCCACGGTTCCCTTGTCCTGTGGCTCAGGAGGTAGAGTGGGTTGCCCGTTAATCAGAAGGTTGGCAGTTCAATCACCCGCTCCAGGCTGCGTGTCGAAGTGTCCCTGGGCAAGATACTGAACCCCTAATTGCCCCTGGTGGCTGTTTCGGTTTGAGCACTTAGGCTCAATGTGACGTAGTGTAAAAGCACTTTGAGTGGTCAAAAAGACTATACAAATACGGAGGGTTTATCCAATGGACTGTAGTGCAGGGACAGTGTTTCACCCTCTTGGCTTACATTTTCCATGTTATCTGTCAGAGGCCAAGTCACAGTAACATATGGTTTTACTGAATAACTAATTAAATATGTATCAAAACTTAATAAATATACCTAAAGAGATTTCTAATTGGCCACTTGACTGGCCACTCTTTGAGAAGAGAGACCTTTTGTGCTGTATCAGCTACCATACCTACGCTCTTTGAAAGGTTAGAGGGCAGTGGTAGACTGGACCGATGGTTGCAATTCACAACCATCACCACTAGGTGTCACTAAATGTTACACACTGAACCTTTAAGCTGTTCATTCATCGTTGAAGTAAAGTTGTGAGGTGGAGGTGGTTTCTGAAGCAGTTCATCAGTCATGGAGAAATCAATCACAGGTGGGACTAACAACTTTAACCATCTGTCTGTGTGGCTGTTGGAATTAAAGTGATATTATGAGATAGTTGAAGCGCCCGCCTACACCGACTGACACCAGGGGGTAGTGATGTGCGGATTGATCCTAAAGTATCGATATTTCTGATACCAACGTTTCCTGCTCTTGGATCGATACTCGTATAAAAGGATCGATATCTAAACTCAGTCATTTGGAGTGAGTTTGTGTTTTATCATAAGTATCTTACTGTCACCAGGATGGTCTAATTATAGGCTACTCGGTTGATAGGAACTACTTTTCCTTTTGCTGTCAAAGTCATGCTTGCGCTACGGTTCTGTGACGGAGCTTCTTTGAAGTGAGCAGCTGCAGCCCTTTACATTTCCTGCGGTTGAATACTTGGCTATACTATGGCTGACTGTAAAACACGTTTGGCTGTGTTTTAGCTGTGAAGTTAATAACGGTGCTGTACATGATGTGTGTGCAAAGACAGTGAAATACTTTGGCAACACTGCAGACTTTGCTAAACATCTGAGATTAAGTCTGTCACAATAATAGGATAATGTTATGAAGTGGCAGTTCTGAGCAGGATATTTTCATTATAATTAAAGAATATGAGAGTTTGATGTCTTGTCATTATTCAGCTATTATTTTGAATTGGTAAGGCTACAGCCTACTCCTTACTTCTCTCATAAATACAGAAACGGGAGAGGGAGGTCACATAACTAGAAATAAAATATGTAAAAAGTATTGGTATTGGTATCGGCAATACCAGCCTGGGTTTTACTTGGTATTGGATCGGACAGGAATTAATTGGTATCGCACATCACTAGCAGAGGCGCTGTCACTGCAGAAAAACAAATAAAACTCAAATATCTTATTTATTGGTAATTATAATTCTTACTAGGGTGGCACAGTGGTTGCAGTTCAGGGTTCAAACCTTGGTCGTTTACGGCTTTTCTGTGGGGAGTTTGCAAGTTCTCCCCGTATCTGCGTTGGTTCTCTCCGGGTGCTCCGGCTCCCTCCCACCGTCCGAAGACATGCAGGTTGACTGCTGACTCTAAAGGTGTGAATGTGAGTGTGAGCGGTTGTTCGTTTCTATGTGGCCTGTGATGGACTGGCGACCTGGCAAGGGTGTACCCTGCCTCTCGCCCTATGCCCGCCACGACCCTGCACGGATTAACAGGCATAGAAGATGACAAGACTGACAATTCTGATCAAATATGTGCAGAAGTCAGAGTAAACACTAAGGATTTACAGACTGATTTCTCAGCAAAAAATGAATTTTAGTTTCACTGAAAACTAAAGTTTTGTTACAAACAAAATATACAGGAAGTGAAGCACATACAGCACACAAAAATCAAGCTGGAAAATCTGTCAAACACTGGTCACAAGAAGGCAATTTAATTCAGTCAACAAAGTGTACAGCTTTAAATAAAGTTATTTGGACTTAAAAGCGAGCTGAGTTTTGTCCTGAATTTCTCAAAATTGAAATTAAAATGATTGTAGAGCAAAACATCTTGGAGCGGAGGTGAAAAGCCACCAATGATCAGTTGTTCATTTCATCTCATCATTCAGCGTCCATTCATCTCATTCCTCAGAACGAGTTTGTGTGGGGATGAGTCATTCAGTACAAGAGAAAAGTGTGTCATCCACGCAGAAAGCCCACGCATAATTTGAAAATAAGGAAAAAGACACTTTCACCATGAAACAGATTCAGACTTGAGCGTCAAGGCTGCAGAGCTCTTTTAATGACGTCATTGCATCCCTATGTGTGGCTTATTGACTTTGTGGTCATTTCACAACTCTTCACAGTCAGTTTGTCTCTTTGTGGTTGTGTTAACACTTCAAACAGAGGTTCAGGCCGACAGAGCCCCTTGACAATGTGCTATTGTACAAAATACAATGTCTAATTGTCTGTGAACACATTTGATAGACTAGTGCCAGATGATGAAGATGGGGAAGTAACAATCTGCGTCACCCCAAAAGTGAATCATTTCACTTTACACCTAACAGAAAAAATATTTAATTGAGTGTCCTCCTGTGGACATGAACCTCTGAATAAATCTTTTCTTCTTTCTTGTGGTAAAAACATTTGTGACATAGTAAGCGAGGGGTGTAAAGTCCCATAAATCCCACTCTTACACATGCCTATAACACCACTGATCCCTGTGCTGACTTGCTGTGTTGACCTCACCCAAATACACAACATCCTGTCTAACTTGTGCCAAAAGTGCAAAAAGTTAGAGGAAACTGAAATTTGACAGCACATTTATGAAACTCTCTCCCTTATAAAAAGCAAAGTCAACTCACAACCTTCACTCTTGGAGGAAGAGAGAGAGGAGGAGAGGTAGGTGCACACACACTACTTTAAAAATTGCCATTTTTACAATAAATATCATCAATACTGCATGTTTGAGGACACGTCGGCATATTCCACTGAAGGTTTAAGAACACATTCACTGAGAATGTGTTCTTAAACCTTCAGTGGAATATGCCGACGTGTTTTCCTGACTGATAAAAGCAGATGTGTCCCGTGTTTGTCCTTAACAGTTTCAAACCATGTTTACAGTTCAAGGTTGCAAAACTGTGAAGTAATCAATTTAACAGTAGATTTTATAAATATACGCACAGCAGAATTGAGATGGTGTTTAAGTAAAAACCTTCTGTAAGGTTTAACTTCCCAGTTAAAGAAGTATGTGAGGGAGTTTTTTCCTTATCTGGATCCAGCGTCTAAAGATAAAGGAGGCTGTTTATTGTGCAGATTTTAAAGCCCATTGGCACAATTGTTTTTACAGTATATGTGATGTTGGGTTATATCAATATAACCCAATGTACTAAGTTTACTTGACTGTATAACTTTCGGACCTATTAAAAGAACGTGAGCGCCATATTTTTCCTGTTTGCATAAAGATCTCAACAAAATATTTGAACCTCTGTGCAGCATTTTTGCATCTGATGAGTCTTCAAACTGTTGGAAGTGTTTTCATGCAACACGCCCCCATCCACACAGCCTGTTCTCAGTCTGAATGCAGAGTAAAAAGTAAAGCCTCACAGAGCCATTAGCGTGGCTGTAGACTCGCTTCACTATCAATGCAGATTGGTCTTTATGCTAAGCTAGGCTAAACACAGAACTGAAAATATTGAAATTTCCTAATTTTCTTGTCTCATCCCTGTATTGTTGTATTTGCAGTGATGTTTAGTTTCTTCATATGGAATCCTTCTGAAGTCTTTACGCTAACAATCCTCTTTCCTACAGTTCTGACACCAACATGCAGTACCAGTGGGCTGAAGATGACTGTATTCTGCCCCCTGGGGTTTGTCGACTGGACGGTGGTGCACCAGATTGTGGTAAGACGTACATCATGTACCACGGCACCACCAGGCAGAACGCTCAGTCCATCCTGGCTACAGGTTTTCGGCAGTCTGCAGACGGGATGCTCGGCCGCGGGGTCTACCTCAGCAGAGACCTGCAGAAAGCTAGCCGCTATCCCATTAATCACCCTGAGTGTGACAAGGTCGTCATCAGGGTTATGGTCAACGTGGGGCAAGTGATCTCCATCACTTATCAAGGCCATCCACGTCAGAAGACCTGGCATGACTGCAGATGCGGACCGGTGTACGACACCGCCTGGATGATACCCAGGTGTGGAATGGTGCCAAGCGTTTTGCAGGATTGTGTCTGGGATCCCTGTCGAATCCAGATCATTGATATCATCAACCCGTGCCCCATCCAAGTCTTCCCTGGATGTGTTCCATGTGTATACACGGGCTGTTAGCAATTTATTTTGTATGTTCAAATGTATTTTTACATATTTGGATAAAAAGTAAATTACACTTTGTTACTGTGTCATTGTAACCTGGAAAATAAACGGGTCGTCTTAAACCTGAGCTGCTGTCTGGTTTGTTGAAAGTGAGATCAGTATATATTTTTTATTTTGAGATATCTGCCTCTGAGTATGAAGGACCGATCCTGACACATTCAGAAATAAATACAGAAATAAATAAATGCTCAATAAATAAATAAGCATCCGATTAAATACACAAAAAAATAAAGTAAATAAATAAATGTAGGTAGTAATTAAATTATACAAGGAGACATAAATGTATATATCTATTTTAATTACCTTATTTATTTATTGTCCGTTATAATCTTCAACTTCATTTATTAATTACTTCTTTTTAAATGTATTTATTTATGTGTGTGTTTTAATATTTTTGTCTGTTTTATTCTTGCGTTGCATTTTTTACCCTATTTATTTTCACCCATGGTATTTATTTCTGCCTGTCCTTTTTACATTTCTGTATGCATTTCTGCCTCATTATGCAAATGAGGAGGGGCTGCGTCTCAAGGGGTCATCTTCTCTCCTATTGGTGGACCAGTCAGACGGGAGAGCTCTAGGCCTACTCTGCCTGCAGACATCAACGAGCTGCTTCTCACACAGTCAGATGGCTTCCTTCAGTGCGCTGAGGTGTTTAACAACTCTGAATACACTACCAGCCATGTCTTCCTTCTCTTTTCATGTAGACGCTCCGACAGGCAGTGCTTTCAGTTTGCTGCATGCATGGACACAGAACTGCGGTATAGGGAGAAGCACACGGTCAGCTGGCTGCAGCTAAATCTGGAGTGCACTCGTATTCAATTCTGTATGGTAAATTCAGTTTTAACGGAGCAGAGCGAGCTGACAGGCAGAGTTAGAGACTTTTTCTGTCTGTTTCTCTCTTTACAAAGACGCATGTTGCAGTCAGAGTCTTCTCTGAGATGCGAGCACGACATACAACACAATTTATCAAATTACACAACGGATATACAGTATGAAAATAAGATTGATTGGATTATACTCACAGGAAGTATAAAACCTCTTACATGCGTAACACAGTAATGTCAGGGAAATTACTTTACTTAGATTTAAGTACTGCAGTTGTACATTTGAAATACCTTCCTACCTTTCTGAT
>NC_060151.1:28816665-28823510 GCF_021292245.1 Micropterus dolomieu
CAAGCTAATCTTAAATGTCAAAGTAGAGAGGATCCTAGTAGGCCTATTTATTTTCATTCATTACACAATATGAATAAGCTATGCAGACAGTTGTAAAGAAAGAACATCTTTTTCTTCTGTTCTCTACTTGTTATAGTTACACAGTATTAGGGGTGTGGGCTGTATTAAAAGTATCCACTGTTCTCCCATGCTCTAACACACAGTAACGATGAAATGTGTGCTGTTCTCACATTCTTCCTCTGTATGTACACATAAACAACAAGGCAGGGAAATATAAAAGGAATTTATTTTATTGTTTGGGGGTTATTTGTTGCTCTCTTTCTCCTCCTTCTTCTTTTCCTCTGAAGAATATGGTTATCTTCTCCGCATGCCTCCTCCTGTGTTTTCTGTGTAAGACATAGAAGTACAGTAACTAACGTTAGCCTTCATTAAATAATTTCGACTGGTTAAGTGCAGTAAAGTTAACTTTAAATTGACTTCACCACCACACATAAAACACGGCTTAATAGCAATCACAGAAGCATAAAATTCTTCTTAATGGTAACTGTTAAGATTAGTTTATTTGTTAGTCACCACCACTAGCTTAAGAGCTTTAGCCTATATGATGTTAGCACTACATAAATTAGCCTAGCGGCTAACGGACTTTTACTCTCCTCATAGTTTAAGAGATTACATGTATTATTCATAATACTCACCGCTGGTGAAGTCACTGCATCTCCCGACACAACACCACGGTTGAATTTTCACCCTGAATGGCGTTTTTGTTGAAACAGCAGCTGATAACAGCAGAGCAACGAGCTGCTCCGTGTGGGAGCATTTACCGTAAATACTCGAATAGGAGTGCACTCCAGATTGCGGCTAACTGATGTGGCTCTCAGAAACAACAGCTCACTTTCCTGCAGTTCTGTGTCCGTATAAGTCGCTAATTGAAAACACTGTCTGTCAGAGCGTCCACGTGAAAAGAGAAGGAAGACATGGCTGGTAGTGTCTTCAAACAGAGCTGCTAAACACCTCAGCGCACGGAAGAAAGCCATCTGACTGCGTGAGAAGCAGCTCGTTGATGTCTGCAGGCAGAGTAGGAGCTCTCCTGTCTGACTGGTCCACCAATAGGAGAGAAGATGACCCCTTGAGACGCAGCCCCTCCTCATTTGCATAATGAGGCAGAAATGCATACAGAAATGTAAAAAGGACAGGCAGAAATAAATACCATACTCTATTACTTTTGTGTATTTAATCGGATGCTTATTTATTTATTGAGCATTTATTTATTTCTGTATTTATTTCTGAATGTGTCAGGATCGGTCCTCCATATCTGAGACGTCTGCTGCCACATTTAAAAAACTCAAAAGGCACCTTCTAAACCATTTCCCGTCTGGATTCACAGGACTCACTTTGAACAGTTTTCTACCCCCAGAAATCTTTCAAACTATTTATAGTGTCTAGATAAAAGTTTAACATGTCAAGGTAAAAGAGATAACATTTCCTTGGAACCTCCAAAAAATCACAACATGCGTTTTTTTACACAGTGGTGCAAGTCGTCTCAGGAAGTACAGCTGATCTCTTCTTGTCCACATGTTGTAGTGTGTCTCTCTGCGTGTGTTTGTGAATGAAAGGCAAAATAATAAAGCCTCTTGGAAAAAAGCACTATATGAATGCAGCCATTTACAATTCAAATAAATACATTTAGTATTAGACTAAGTACAAATTTAAGATGCTTTCCCTTTACTTAAGTATTTTCAGTCAGTTGCACTTTTTACTCCACAACAATTCAAAAGCAACACTCATAAAATATGATGTACTCTTGACTTTCCCAACAGTGTTTAAAATACATGAAACCAGCTCCATTTTTACCAACTGTGGTCACAAAGGTCTACCTAAACATTAAAGCAGGGGAAGGCAACGTTGGAGAAACTAATAACACACAGCTGGATTAAATCCCACCCAGTCCGTTCAGACCTCCCTCCAAAACACATGTTCATGCACAGTGAGCTCTTGCAGGGAGGCAGGTCTTGCAGCCTCTTTCCTTCTCAGTTCATAAACGTTTGCTACAGTTGACCTGGCTTTCTGTGTGGATTTCAGGGCTTCACCGACACAGGAATCAGGTGAGAGTTGGTGAGAGGGGATTTTACATAATTCTCTGTGAGAATCGCATTCCTGATTATAGTTTAAATCTGATTGGACGGAGGCTGAGCATTATTCTCATATAACGTCATACCTCTGACACAGTTTCCGCACCAGCTTTCTGTTTTTGTTTATATGGTTGTTCTGTATCTCTTTTCTGTCTGGGTTCGTTGCATGTATCTGTGCCCAGGAGCACACTGTCTCATAATCTGTCCACACCAGTTAACTACACAGTTAACCACAGTGTCCATTTCACGGGAGGTTACTGTCCGTTTTAGCTTTCAGTTGGACTCAGACACTAGATAAGTGTAAAATAGTAAAAATGATATCCTCGTTCATCTCCTTGTTTTTTCAAATGTCTACAACGGAGGAGGGAAGTGAGCATGAGCTTTAGAGTCACAATGTCCACATTTACAGGATATATACCAGGTGTAAATATACTGCAGTTACAAGCTGTTTTAAGTGAAACCTGAGCAAATATGGCAGGAATGAGGTTCTGAGAGGTGCTTTCAGTTGCCAAACTTGTTAAGTATTGTGATATATTTAAGTATCTTCACCGTTGTGCAGCTCATCTGCCACTGTGCATGAGGTGTACAATTATAATTGTTCCTTTTTCTTGCAGGTACGCAGCAGTAAAAACATACATTTGTGCCCTAATGAGGAAGGAAAGACCCATAAGTGCAACACTCACATCTGCCTATGAGGGCCTAAAATCACTGAAAACAAAACATGACTGCTGTGTTGACCACACCTTAACAAATACTTCCTCTCTTGATGTAAATGAAAGTCATAGAAAAGGTGCACGAAGTGAAAGATGGACACACCTTTATGAAATTTCCTCCCAAAGCCTAAAGGTCCTTATGCTCCTTTCTGTCTTTGTGCTAAGCTAGGCTAAACACATTTCCTAATTTTCTTGTCTCATACCTGTATTGTTGTATTTACTTTACATTTATTCATTTAGCTGACGCTTTTATCCAAAGCGACTTACAATTGCTATACATGTCAGAGGTCGCATGCCTCTTAGGCGCAATTAGGGGTTAAACGTCTTGCTCAGGGACACAATGGTGGATTGAACCCGGGTCTCTCACACCAAAGGCATAGTCTCTTATCCATTGCGCCATCACCACCCCTTTGTATTGTATTTGCAGTGATGTTTAGTTTCTTCACACAGAATATTTCTGAATTCTTTACACTAACAATCCTCTTTCCTACAGTGAGACTGACACCAAAATGAGAGACTACCAGTGGGCTGAAGATGACTTTGATCTGCCCTATGGGGTCAGTCGACTGGGCCTCTCTGAGCCAGTTAGTGATGGAAATTACATCATGTACCACGGCACCACCAGGCAGAATGCTCAGTCCATCCTGGCCACAGGTTTTAGGCAGTCTGCAGACGGGATGCTCGGCCGCGGCGTCTACCTCAGCAGAGACCTGGAGAAAGCTAGCCACTATCCCATTAATCACCCTGAGTCTGACAGGGTGGTTATTAAGGTAACGGTCAACGTGGGGAAAGTGATCGCCATCAGTCGTCAAGGCCATCCACGTCAGAAGACCTGGCATGACTTCGGCTATGACACCGCCTGGGTGCCACCAGGGTGTGGAATGATGAAGAGCAATTTGGAGGTGGATTGTGTCTGGGATCCCAAAAGAATCAAGATCATTAAAACCATCAAACCAAGCCCAGTTTAACCCTCCTCAGGATGTGGTGCACGAGGCCACATGTGAGATCTACGAGCTGTTAACCAATTTATTTTGTATGTTCAAATGTATTTTTATATATTTGGATAAAAGGTAAATTAAATTTTGTTCCTGTCATTGTAACCTGGAGAATAAACATGTCGTGTTAAACCTGAGCTGCTGTCTGGGTTGTTGAAAGTGAGATATCTGCCTCTGAAACATCTGCAGCCACATTTGAAAAACTCAAAAGCAATTTTCTAAACTATTTCCTCCTTAACTCTAGATTCACATGACTCAC
Source organism: Micropterus dolomieu (assembly GCF_021292245.1). Lineage (NCBI taxonomy): Eukaryota > Metazoa > Chordata > Actinopteri > Centrarchiformes > Centrarchidae > Micropterus > Micropterus dolomieu. Next base: position 28,820,762 of record NC_060151.1, read on the forward strand.
TTTGAACCGTTTTCTACCAAAAAATGGTCCAAACTATTTATAGTGTCTACATAGCTGTTTAACATGTCACGGTAACAGAGATAACATTTCCTTGGAACCTCCAAAAAACCACAACATGTGTTTTTTTACACAGCGGTGGAAGTCCACATGTTGTAGTGTGTCTCTGTGTGAGTGTGTGTTTGTTAATGAAAGGTAAAACTGTAAAGCGTCTTGGATAAAAGCACCCTATCAATGCAGACATTTACTATTCTACGTACATTTAGTATTAAGTACTAAAGTACAGTCTGTGTTTACTTTCAGTCGAACTCAGACACTAGATGAAATGTTTAATGTAAAAATTCTATCCCAGTTCATGTCCTTGCTTTTTCAAATCTCTACAACAGAGGAGGGAAGTGCAAAGTGCACGTTTACAGGATTTATACCAGGTGTAAATATACTGCGGTTACAAGCTGTTTTATGTGATGGAAATGAAAAGCAGGTGCAGGAATGAGGTTCTGAGAGGTGCTTTCAGTCACCAAACCAGTTTAGTATAGTGATATACAGTATTTAATTGTCTTTACCGTTAAGCAGCTTATCTGCGATTGTAAATTGCAGATAAGCTAAGGGACTAAAATCACACTGACTGACAGTACAGAAACTGGTTTAGGAAAAAAAAAAAAAAAGTTAAAAATAAGTTTTTACATATGGCTGTTGAGGTGTAGGCCTATGTTGTATTTAAGATTGTTGTCATGTTGATTGCGTAATTGATGTCCTGAAAAATTGCACTTTATTCCTTTATGTTGTTCACCAGGAGTCCAGAATTATGAGCAGTTTCCCGACTCCTGTCCTGTTTGTCCCAAAAATCTTACTTAACATGAGTTTCGATTAGTTAAAACTGAATAAAACATTAAATACTGATCGTTCTGAAAGATTCTTTTGGTGTTGCACAAAGATGGGCATTGTTCGGCTCTCCATTGGCTACAGCAGGAGCTGCAGGGTCTCTCTGTGTCAACAGAGATGTTTTATCCACAAAGCTCTTTTTCCCCTTTTTGTTTTCTAGTGTAGATGAAGATGGTGGAAGTTTCAGTCACGAGGACAGGGGAAGTGTAGCTGCAGGTTCAGCGTACAGATGTGACGGGCGCAGCACTGATGAAATTAATTAAATAAAATCAATTGTATGTAACAGATCATGAATTAGCCTACACACTGGTACATACAACACAGTTATTATGGCAAACCGTTAAACATTTATTCCTTAAAACTTAGTAGCCTCTATTTAAAAGCTACTAGTTACCAATCCATTAGTTAATAGTAACTATTCCTGTATTACTAGTAACAATTGATTAGATACTAGTACTTAATTTTTAGTTATTAGTAACTATTTTCCGTTGAAATCTAAGGGGCTCTGCAGTTCAGATATCGTCTATTCAAATAGTTACTAATAACTATTTCCATATTACTAGTCACTATTATTTAGCTACCAGTGCATGTTTTAGTTACTAGTAAGTAGTCCATTATTACTAGTAAGAAATAAAATTTACTAGTCTATATTAATGAAAGTTCGAACAGTTACTATTAACTAATGAATAGGAAATATCTGAACTATAGAACCCCTTAGTTTTCAATGGAAAAAATGTGCAATTATTTACTAGTAACTACAAAAATGAAGTACTAGTATCCAATCAATTGTTTCTAGCAAAACTGGAATAGTAACTAACTATTCCTGTTCCCAACTAAAGTTACTAGTAACTAATAAAAGTGTACTAGTAGCTTTTTTAAAAACTACTTGTAAGTTTAAAGGAATAAACGGCTTGCAATATTGGTTCTAGTACCTAAATAATAGATACTAGTAAAATGGAAAAGTTTAATTTAATTCAATTTTATTAATATGGTGCCAAATCACAACAGCAGTTATCTCATTGCGCTTTTCATAAAAGAGCAGGACCGTACTCTGTGATGTTATTTACAGAAACCCAACAGTTCCCACCAAGAGCAGCACTAGGCTACAGAGGCAAGGAAAAACTTCCTTAAACCTCGAGCAGAACCATGGCTCAGGGTGGGCGGCCATCTGCCTCCACCGGTTACAATTGATAATTACAAGTAACTAATGAACAGATGATATCTGAGCTGCAAAATGTGCAATTAGTTACTAGTAACTAAAAAACAAGTAACAGTATCTAATCAATTATTGCTAGTAAAACAAAACTATTCCTGTTGCCAACTAAAGTTATAAGTAACTAATAAATAATTACTTGTAGGTTTTAAATAGCGACTAGTATTTTTTAAGGAATAAATGTTAAAATGGCTTGCCATATTGGTACTATTATCTAAATAATAGTAACTAATGAACAGATCATATCTGAATTGCAGAGCTCCATAGATTTTAATGGCAAAAACGTGCAATTAGTTACTAGTAACTAAAAAACAAGTAACAAGTAACTATTTTGTAGTTACTAGTGTCTAATCAATTGTTAGGCTACTTGTAAAATGGGAGTAGTGACTATTTGTATTGCCAACTACAGATAAGTACTAGTAGGTTTTAAATATAAATGCTATAATGGCTTTCCATACAGAGACTGTGTTTTTCCCTAATGACAGACAGTTGACTTCATGCACAATAAAAACTTTCACGTGACATGGTTTTACAGTTTGTTGACACATCTGGTCACACTGGTCTCTTCCGGACCCAACCAACGAGTGACGTCACAGCGGCCACGCCCACGTCAGGTTTACACCCTATCAACAAAGGTGCCCCCCCCCCCCCCCCCCC
>NC_060151.1:28823530-28832292 GCF_021292245.1 Micropterus dolomieu
GTCAGGTTTACCCCCCATCAACAAAGGGGCCCCCCCCCCCCCCCTCCTCCTCCTCACCCCCCTCCTCCTCACCAGAGCACAGCACGCCTTCGACCGGACGGGAGTCCGTGTGTTACCGCGCACATTACCGAACATCAGCAGATCGAGACGCATCATCCGCAGGAGTGTAAGATATTTTTTTTCTAACCCTCTACTCTGTATTTTGGCGCAATGGTTCGGACTCGCGCAGCTGCAGAAGCACCACCGCCGGACTGCATTCTTCCCCTCGGTGAAGATCCCACGGTAAACAGGGCTACTGCTGCTGCGTACTGACCCTCCCCCACACGGACACCGGAGAGCCTCTCTGAGCCGCCAGCTCGGCGACGCCACCGGTACCGCGCTGAAACCCTCCCGCTGAGTGTTGTTCTACTGGCGGACTAAGGGCTCCTGGTTCTGGTGCGGACACGCAGAGACTCGCGGAAGCTGCTCACGGCTGGTTAGCTGCTACCGTCGCTAGCTCTGGTCGGTGTGCGCTCACCTCCCACACGTCACGCACTACGTATCCACGAGGCCGCGCCCCCTGCAGTGGTAGTCCCGTGCAGCCCTCTGCTTCATTTTAAAAACATGCTGTACAAAGACATCCGGGCAAATCTATGGTTTTTATTCTGTCTTCCAGGCACCCAGTGCTGAAAACATGCTCACGTCTTCCGATAAGGCCCTGAGATCAGTGTGCTGCAGGCTGACAGGACAGAAACACAACATCACCGCTGTGTTCGCCAGTCCTAAATAAACACAGCTCTCTGACTCTAAACGGAAATCATACAACAGTGCGAAACAAGAAGAAGAAGAAGAGGAACGAAAGTCCTCTCAAAGGTCTTTATATAAAGCTCCCTGCCTGAACTCTTGGAGGAACCTGCAGAGAGGTTCGTGAACACAAACACAGTAATATTATAAATAGATGAATTTAGGGAGGGTGCTTTTGTGTAATCAATATATATTCTCAGTACTGCGTGTGGAATATGCAGATGGAAGTTAGCATCCAATTCAGAAGCTAAGGCAAAAGTGAGACAAATCTGCGTCTCCGTCAAGTTCACATTTGAGTCAGACACATCAATTATTCCACACTGAAGATAGATTCCAGTTCGACCATCAAGGTCCAGATCAAAAACCGTTATGCCTTGAGCTGTCAAATCTGGACTAGAATGTCGCAGAGAGACTACAGCTTAAATTAATCTTTAAAACACAGTTTCAGATTTGTGAAAATTAGAGATGCGCAATATATGTTGTTATCGCAATATCTTATTGAAAATGTTACAGAAATTATGCAATATTCCAGTAAATTGTGGACAGATGCATCCGTTGTGGCTGTGTGGCTTAGCTGAGTTATATTTAGAGCCCACTTGATATGAAGATCATGTTTCTTTGGCAATCATATAAAGAGGTGAGCAACTACACAAACATACGCTACGGACGCCTAGCACGTGACGGGTGTGTGCATACTTTGACAGCTTGGGAGTGAACGGAGAGAGAGAGGAAATAAAAGAAAAGTGAAGCCAGTCAGGGGACCGAAAGAAAAGAAAAAATAGGAAAAGTAAGAAGATGGTGTGGCTCGGGGAGACAACGAAAACAACAGGGATCAAAGGGGAAACTTGTGTTTTTACATGGTTATATCAAAATTTATATCGTTATCGCAATATTCCTAATCAGTATCACATATTGTCAATATCGTGCACTCATAGTGAAAATGCAACAAAGAGCGAGTTTTTCACCGTTTTTCACTTTTAACCATAACTTTGTCCTTATCGGCAGAATTGGAAGCTAACTTCAGCGTCATGTGGAATAGTTGATGTGTTGGACTCAAATGTGATCTTCCTGACGGAGACTCAGACTTTTTCACTTTCAAAATCACTTCCTAATTTTGTGTTTTCATTCCTGGATTGTTTTATTTGCAGCGATGTTTAGTTTTCATTGCTTGTAGTCTTTACATTAATAAACGTCTCTCTCCTACAGTGCGTCCAGCATGCAGTACCAGTGGCTTGAAGATGACTTTGAGCTGCCCGCCGGGGTCGGTCGACTGGACCTGCCTGAGCCAGTCAGTAATAAAAATTACATCATGTATCACGGCACCACCAGGCAGAACGCTCAGGCCATCCTGGCCACAGGTTTTCGGCAGTCTGCGGGCGGGATGCTCGGCTGCGGCGTCTACCTCAGCAGAGACCTGCACAAAGCTAGCCGCTATCCCCTGAATTACCCTGAGTTTAACAAGATCGTCATTAGGGTTGAGGTCAACGTGGGGCAAGTGATCGCCATCAATCGACCGGGCCATCCACGTCAGAAGACCTGGCACGATTCCGGCTACGACACCGCCTGGGTGCCGCCCGGGTGTGGGATGGTGCCAAGTGGTCTGGAGGAGGATTGTGTCTGGGATCCGGATCGAATCAAGATCGTTAGAGTCATCGAACCACAACCGGTCCAGGCCATCTATGGAGTTAATGCGTGGGGCTACATGTATGTAAATATTATCAATACTATCAATAAGGAGGTGAAGTTACTCTGATGGAAAGTGCTCTTTTAAACCTTCAGCAGAAAATGTGTCAGTGTCTGACTGATGAAAGCAGATTGATCCTGTATTTTTTATTTTTTCCAGGAAACAAATCACCCTTTTGGAAAATAGTAATTTTCTCAGATCCTAAGATATTTTTTGTTTTAGCACTGTTGCAGCGCTGAAGAAAGGTCTGGCTGAACCCATTTTCATCCGGGCATAGAGAGGGAAAACACTCTGGCATGTTTGAATTTTATTTAAACCGATCACAATCGTCTGGAGCGGCACTAATGCTGCGTTCCAGGCAACTCAGAAATCTCCGACCTCCAACTACAAAACATACAACTACTTAAAGTCGGAGTTCCTATTTGTGAACTCGGAGAAAAAAAAAATCTGTACCCCGACTTTACAAGTAGCAGCTGAATGACGTCACACAACAATGGCAGCTCCCATTGAAACACACATTGTAAATGGTAATCCACAAACTAAAATGCAACATAAAGTATATTTGCATGTATTTAAATAAAAAATAATACTGTCATATAGTAAATTGATGTAGAAATCTAAAAATATTTTGCAAGAGCGATTAGGTAGTTGGTTACAGTAAACAATCTCTGAACGTCTTTTCGGGGATTGCCAACTGATGTAGCTAGACGGGTACACAGTTAACGAGTATTTGTGTCACTTGTTTTCTAGGGCACTGCTGAGGGTGCAATTGTGTGCACACCTGACAAAGAACCATCAGTTTGTCACGGTCAGCCATGTTTTTTCGTCATGAACTCTCATGCACCTGGAGCGCTTTCAGGTCGGAAGTTGGAAATTTCAACTGGGAAATTTCGGCCAGTGGCAGGCTTTTACCCACAGCCTGCGTCCTGTGAGTCAGAGTGGTCAGACTGTACCATGCACTTTTATAAATGATGGGAAAGAACATTTTTAATAAGGTAACAGTTGGAAAACTGTGAAGAAATCCATTAAACAGGATATTCTTTAAACATATGCACAGCAGAATAAAGAGTAATCGTTAAACTGACATGCAATATTTTTATAGTAAAACACATTTCAAAGTATTTACAAAGGTGCAGAAAGTCCCATTTTATTTTCCCAGTTAGAGTTTAGGTGTAGTATGCTGTACAGACTGTAAAGACCTGTGAGGCTGATTTGTGATATTAGACCTTTGGACCCATTTAAAAACCAACACCTGCATTTTGGTCTATATCTTGGGCAACATCCTCACTACTATGTTTTCGTTTGAAAACGGAGACCTTCTGCCACCTTTGCGCCCAACGTTCAATATAAAACGACAAATCCAAACACCTAAAATGCAGAGAAGTTTGGAAACGCTGCTGACCCTGTTTTGTTTTTTAAACTCCGGGGTAGCGTTTTAGTTGAACAGGCGAAAACGGCGTTACTTTGAAGCGATACATGACACAGACGCTCACATTTGGCAGAAACGCGATGCTACTGACAGAGTTTTAGTTTTGGTTAAATCATTTTTATTAAAATATTCTTTGTTAATAACACTTATACACTGACACTCAATGCAAAGAAATCTCTGCTATGGTTCTTCGTCATAGCTATTCTTCGTTCGTCTGTAGTAGTACTTTCTTTTATAGTCGAATCTTCTGCAGCTGCGGAGTAGACAATCTGCTTCCTGTTTACACGCATGCCCAGTGTACATGAACGGCCACTTGATGTGCGTTTTCAGTCATTTTAATATAGACGGGGATCTGATGTGTGCTGGGATTGTCTCCGGGTTTAAAACCCAAACGTAGCAGTGTGGATGTAGCCTTAGAATAAGAAGACTCTACAGCCAGGTTAGCATATTAGAATAGTCATTGTGAGCATGTTAGCACGCTGAAGTTAGCATTCAGCTCAACGCTCTGCTGTGAGTAAGGAAGCTTAAAGATCAACTTTAGCCCAGTGTGGGGGAGAAAAAAATGCAGCCTCCTGATTATTTTAAATGGCTCCAGTCCAGAGACACGAGAGGTTCCAACTGCCAGCCCTGAGGCCCAGATTAAAACATAGCCGCAATTTGCCAATCAGATGCGAGCAAGCACACATCCCTGGCACATGTCTTTGTCACGTGACAGCTGAATTTGTGCTGTTAACGTAGTGATTGTGGCAACAAAATGTAGACACCTCTGTGCAGTTTTGTTCCATCTGATGAGCCTTAAAACTCTTGGATTTAGTACTTAGTCACGCCTCTATCAACACAGCCTGTTTTAGCTCTGAGGCTTGTTTCACTTTGACAGAGCTAGGCTAACAGTTTCCCTCTGCTTCCTCCCGTCTTTGTGCTAAGCTAAGCTAAACACATCCAGAACTGAAAATGGACCCTAGATATTTGATTGTATGATATCTTCATTTTCTGGTTTCATTCCTGGATTGTTTTATTTGCAGTGATGTTTAATTTATTTGCATTTACTCTTTACACTAATAAACCTCTCTCTCCTACAGTGCGTCCAGCATGCAGTACCACTGGGCTGAAGATTGCTTCGAGCTGCCCGCCGGGGTCGGTCGACTGGACCTGCCTGAGCCAGAAAGCGATAAAAATTACATCATGTACCACGGCACCACCAGGCAGAACGCTCAGGCCATCCTAACCACAGGTTTCAGGCAGTCTGCAGACGGGATACTCGGCCGCGGCGTCTACCTCAGCAGGGACCTGCAGAAAGCTAGCCGCTTTCCCATTGGTCACCCAGAGTTTAACAAGGTCGTCATCAGGGTTTTGGTCAACGTGGGGCAAGTGATCTCCATCAATCGGCAAGGCCATCCGCGTCAGAAGACCTGGCATGACTTCGGCTATAACAGCGCCTGGGTGCCACCCAGGAGTGGATTGGCGATGAGCGATTCGGAGGAGGATTGTGTCTGGGATCCAGATCAAATCAAGATCATTAGAATCATCGAACCACAACCGGTCCAAGCCTATTATGTATACGGTGCGCAGGGCTACATGTGAGCTCTAAGGGCTGTTAGCAATTTATTTTGTATGTTCAAATGTGTTTTTATATATTTGGATAAAATGTAAATGACATTTTGTTACGGTGTCATTTTAACCTGGAAAATAAATGGGTCGTGTTAAATCTGAGCTGCTGTCTGGTTTGTTGAAAGTGTGATAAGTATATTTTTATTCTGAAGATCTCAAAGGCAACATGCCTTTCTTAATCATTTCCCCCTTCACTGTGGATTCATGTTTCACATCTGCTTTCACTGAAGCTACTTTCTTCAAAGAAACAGTTTGGTGATATGTCAAGTTAACATGGGAAACAGTCTTATGTCACAGTTGTGAGTGGTAAACTTGAAGGTTAGCATGTCCACCACTGACGCTGCATTACAGAAGAGTCAGAACCACCAGGAGGATCACCTGATCACACCTAAGACAGGAAGTGGAACAAAACTCGCTAGAACATTTATTTGTCATTAATTTGTCATTATTTTTTTAAATTAAGATTTTACATGAGCTTATAAAATATAATGCATTGTTAACCAACCCAACAGCATATAAAATATATAAAACTAGCTCCGCCTTCATAATCTGTGGTTAAAAAATGCTACTTAAACATTAATGCATCAGTATATAATAATTCAATAACCAATAATAGTCTATTTTCTCGTGTTGATACTATTGATACTTTAAAGGTACAGTGCAGGACTTTTACATATAAATGAACATCCTTTACATTTATTCTCATGTATATCAAGTCTATGATCGCCCGGTAAATCTCTCTGTATTCGTGTTTCATGCCGCAGCCGTAGAGACCCAACATCGGACAAAGATGTGTGCAGTATGGCGAACTTTTGTGTAGTACTCTCACTGCCAAAGACAAAAGTTCAACACTGCAGGTTTAAGTACATTTAGCTGATAATACGTTTGTTCTTTTCCTTAAGTAACAGTTTTAATGCAGGACTTTACTTGTACTGGAGTATTTGTACTGTGTTGTATTGCTACTTTTACTTAATTAGAAAATCTAAATACTTCCTCCACCACTGTTTTCTACTACAAACAAGATATATATATATATATATATATATATATATATATATATATATATATATATATATATATATATATTAGTGAGCTTTATAGGTGCTGGCTCTGTCTCTTACTTTTGAGTCCATCATGACACATGTTTACCCTAATTAGGTTATTTTATTATTTGTAGTAGTATTGTTTGTATATTTATTAATCAGGGACAAACTGCTGACTGGATCATAAAACCGAACTGTGCCTGTCTCTCTGTAATCACTAAGTAATCCATGTTACGACATGAAACTTTGAGAATATGGTTATTCTCATATACAGTTATGTTAGTATTTGCAAACAACTATATGTGACAAATGTGACATGCAAAACCATGTAAGAATTTTATTTTTTATTTTTTTAAATAAAATGACCACACCACATACAATAATGTGCAAAGTTATTTAAATGTATGTAACATAATCCTACATGCAGTAGGTGGTTCTGAAATGTGGTTTTCAGTTACCAAACCTGTTTCCTCTTGATAGTCTCATTCATTGTCTCCACTGTTATACCTCACCTGGCCAGGTTCACCCTGTCACCCACCTGTTTGGGGCAGAACTCTTGTTACCAGAATAAACCTTTGGACAAAACAACAGATTATATCTTTTGTATTGTTCCAGATATATTCCCACATGATTTTCTGCCATCTCTACACCCAGTTTCCTCTCATAGGTCAGAAGAATTTAAGACCATAAGGACCCTGTCCTCAAAGAGGTTTGATCCTTGAATCTATTTGACACCTGGTATAAAATCAGACTTGTTAATGATTGGAGTGCGAGTGGATGTTAACCCAGATCTTCTTTCAATACGCTGAACAGCACAATTACAATTTACAAACAGTTGGACATTATATTTCTTCCAGTTTTGTATTGTGCTTCATCCTACTTGATGCTAAAGCTGGTCCAGGGGCACAACAGGTCAGGGGAAGATTAGTGCGAAGAGATTCAAAATGACTACAGAGAGACACAAAATGGCACAAAGAAATGCAAAGAAGAAATGTCAGTCCTCATGTTTTCAAATCTCTACAACGTAGGGCAAGTTAGCATAAGCCATAGCACATACAGGAAATACGCCAGGTTGAAATATACTGCAGTTACAAGCAGTTTTATATTATGGAAATGAAAACAGGTACACAAGCACAAGGTTGTCCAAAGTCCAATGCTCACATCTGCCTATATGATCCTGCTGCTGGCTGGCGTCCTGCCAGCAGCAGGATGATATACAGGATGTATTTATTTTGGAACACACCTAAATAAATACATCCTGTCTGACTGTAAACGAAAGTGAAAGATGAACGCACCGTTATGGAATTTCCTCCCAAAGCCTGAAGCTCCTTATAAAAAGCCGAGCAGACTCGCAGCCTGCACTCTTGGAAGAACGTGGAAAGAGGTACGTGTTTTACATAAAATATTATCAATTTGAGGAGATGAATTTAGTTAGGCTGAAAGAAAATTCTCTTAAACCATCAGTGGAATATATTGAGTCTGACTCAACTGTGAGCTTCCTGACTGATAAAAGCAGATTCATGTTGTTTGCCTCACACTACAGTTTCATTTTATTTCCCAGTTAAAAGGAGTTTAATAAATAAATATGTGTATCAAATGTAACAGCAAACCATCCAAAAGATGATGAGACGTTTCAACAGATCAGTGGACCTGTTGGTTACACTGGAACAAGTTTAAGGGGATCATCAAAGTCAATGTTATGGTGGCGCTGGAGGAAAAGTATTTTGTGTTGGGTGGTAATTGCATGCTATTACGCAAATGGTACCAACAAGCTAAACTATGATGGTGAACATAGTAAACATTACACACCTGGTGAACATTAGCATATTAGCCATGTCATTGTGAGCATGTGTGTGAAAGAAATGCGTCCAAACGTTTCACCTGGCTCAACTTCTGCCTGACCACAATATGACGTCTTGTTTCACTTTTGATGGAGCTATAGCTAACGAGTTTCCTCTGCTTCTTCCGGTCTTTGTGATAAGCTAGACTGAACATCCAGAACTTTAAATGGATCTTAAATACTGTAGTGTGTTGTTGAATAGTTTCTTAACTTTCTGGTCTCATTCCTGTATTGTTTAATTTGCAGTGATGTTTCTTCACACGGAATCCTTCTGAAATCTTTACACTAACAATCCTCTTTCCTACAGAGATACTGACACCAACATGAGCCAGTACCAGTGGGCTGAAGATGACTTTGATCTGCCCCCTGGGGTCG
>NC_060151.1:28832312-28840756 GCF_021292245.1 Micropterus dolomieu
CTGGGGTCGGTCGACTGGGCCTCTCTGAGCCAGTTAGTGGTAGAAAGTACATCATGTACCACGGCACCACCAGCGAGGCTGCTCAGGCCATCCGAGCCTCAGGTTTCAGGCAGTCTGCAGACGGGATGCTCGGCCGCGGCGTCTACCTCAGCAGAGACCTGGAGAAAGCTAGCCGCTATCCCCTTAATCACCCTGAGTCTGACAGGGTGGTTGTTGTGGTGGAGGTCAACGTGGGGAAGGTGATCGCTATCAATCGTCAAGGCCATCCACGTCAGAAGACCTGGCATGACTTCGGCTATGACACCGCCTGGGTGCCACCCAGGTGTGGCATGGTGCCAAGTGGTTTGGAGGAGGATTGTGTCTGGGATCCCCAAAGAATCCAGATCATTAAAACCATCAAACCAAGCCCAGTTGAACCCTCCTCTGGATGTGGTTGGATGTGATGTGGGCTACATGTGTCAGAGCTATTACCAATTTATTTTCTATGTTCAAATGTATTTTTATATATTTGGATACAAAGTAAATGCCATTATTTTACTGTCATTGTAACCTTCAAAATAAACGTGTCACGTTAAATCCGAGCTGCTGTCTTGGTTTGTTGAAAGTGACATATATTTTTATTTTAGGATGTCCGCCTCTGAAACATCTGCTGCTTCTCTAATATTATGGAAGTGAATGAAATACCAAAGAAACGGTCATGACTTTTACTAAAGTGGACAGTCTGTATAATAACTCCACAGCTGTTTTTACACTGCTGTCTCCCCGTTTCCAGTCGTGCTAAGCTAAGCTAACTGACCATATTTACCGTAAAGACATCATGAGAGTTGTATCAATCAAATAAAAAGTGAAAAAGAAAGTGTATTAGAGTATTTTTGAAACATGTTTAATATGTTTAACTATTCCTTTAATATATAATCCAAGTTAATTGTCTCACATCATATTTGTTAATATATTTAATTTAGATGTTAATTCTCTTTTGTAGAGCTTAAGCCACACACACATCTACATTACCAAGAAATGCATGAAAATAAAAATTGGTCTGTATTGTGACTTTGGAGTCCTTCCTTATTGGTCTCTCCTCATACTTCAGCTTAACATTAAAGGTTCAGATCCCAACAGGGGCCAAAGACACATGAGCTTCAGACGGCTTTTAAAATGTCCGGTCTGAACCCAACATCACATGCAGCTATAAGGAGGTTTTTATTATTAGTAGTATAATTTATATATTTATGAATGGGGGGACAAACTGCTGACTGGTTCTTAAAATCTGTGTTTCTCTCTCTGTGGGTTAATCACTCACTAATCCATGTTAGGACAAGAACCTTTGACAATATGGTCATTCTCATATGCAGTCATGTCAGTAGTTTGTTTTTGCCATCAACTAACTATATGTGACATGTAGATCCGTGTAATAAACATTTTGTTTTAAATGTTAGCTCATTTAAAAAACAGTGATCACGCCACGTATCCTAATGTGTAAAGTTATTTTGAGGAATGTAACATAATCCTTCATACTGTAGGAGGTTCTGAAAGGTGTTTTCAGTTACCAAACCAGTTTCCTCTTGATAGTGATGTCTGATTAATTGTCTCCACTGTTATGCCCAGTGGCGGTTCTAGACCAATTTTATTAAGGGGGCCAGGCTGGGGCCAGTTGTTTTGTCAGAGGGGCCCATTCAATCTGGGACAAAAGAGACAAAGGCAAAAGTCAAGTATTTAAAATGTCTTGTTTAGTATATAATGTAATGTTTTAGTAACAGGATCTTTTCAGTAACTTAGTTATAGTTTTATTAAATTACATTATACAAAAGAAATATTCCTGTTAACTTTAGCTCAAGTTACAGGACATTCTTTGATGCAACACTTCTTTGTAAGGCTTAATGAACAGTAGAAGCTCTAGTGTACGAGACTTTCTCTGGATCCCACTTTGTATTTTGTATCTCAGTATAACTTTTGCTAGGAAACAACACACTTCCCCACATTTACTCCTGTTATTAGTCCTGATGTGAAGTATACACAAAATTAAGTACTTGATAGTAGGCCATTATCTGTGCTTTATAAAGGGGGATACATATTTTGGCAGACTACATGTCCATCCTGGTAGGACCAGTAGGCTACTGTTATCGCTTTTTGTGTATGAAAAGTGCTGTTTAAATGCATTGCATTATTAAATTATGATAATAATTTACCCTTTAAGGAGCGGGACTCAGAGAACAATTTCCAGCAATATCCAAAGGCTATCCATGCAACGGAAACATGGATTACAAGGACAAAATATTGTCTACAAAGCTGCATTCAGTTTAATGTACATTTCGTCACAAGGAAGATATATTACTATGATCACTGCACACCAGGGCTGTTCAATTACAGATTCAATTGGGCCGGATTTTAAAACCAGGACACAGAGATGGGTCGGATATTTTCTCACGAGTTGGGATCATTAGGATTTTATTGACACACTTGTATTGGTAATCTTTACTGGTTCAGTTCTTTATCGATGCTCTTATCAGTCTTTTTGCATATATTATAAAAAAATAAGAATTTAACATTTAATCTTAGCTAAATGTTGTATCTAGATCAGCAACAGGATTTACAACAGCAAAGTCACTAATATCTCACTGGAAACAAATCTAACATGTCAGCAGTGGCAGCTCCTGCCAAATCTCTCAGGGGGGGCAATTGTTGCGATGATGGCTAGGGTGACCAATTCAATGGTCTTAGTCTGCTATAAGACTAGGATTGTTCCTTAGGCTACATACTGTACAGTATTTGTGAACAGTGCTTCAATGCATTTAGGGGTGTGGTCCTGGTCAAGACAATCTCCTGAACTCCAAACTGAATGTCAGAATGGGAAAGAAAGGTGATTTAAGCAATTTTGAGCGTGGCACGGTTGTTGGTGCCAGACGGGCCGGTCTTATATATATATACTATATATATATAGTATTTCACAATCTGCTCAGTTACTGGGATTTTCACGCACAACCATTTCTAGGGTTTACAAAGAATGTTGTGAAAAGGGAAAAACATCCAGTATGCAGCAGTCCTGTGGGCGAAAATGCCTTGTTGATGCTAGAGGTCAGAGGAGAATGGGCCGACTGACAAACAAATTAAATATAAAGATTTTATTAAGAAAAAGGATTACAACTTAGACAACTTAAGATAATACAACATGATGAAAATATAAAGGAATTATTGATAAAATATTATTATAAATACAAATACAAACAATTTTAACAACATGCGGTAATAAAAACATAAATAATGATAAAATAAATGGGTTGACTACATCCAAATCTAGATCTTCATCTAAGCTGCTACTTGATGCAGCAAGAGCATCAGATGCGTCTCTCGGGTGGCGCCAGTCTCTCGGGTAAATGGGATCCATAACTTTTGAATATGTAGTAATATGAATATAAGTAAACATTATAAGTGACTATGTTAACTAGTTTTTTAAGACATGACTACTATCAACAAATGATTTAAAATTAAAACATACAGTAAGTTTCTAATTATCATTCTAAAAAAACAACTTTCTTTTCATTTACGTTTTTTTTCTTTTTCATTTAAAAGCCTTTATTTATTACTGACCCATTTATCTCTATGGAAAATATAAAGATACTTGAACCGGACACATGTTTTAGCCTTCATGTTGCATCACAAAAACCATATAGACAATTGGGAAAGCTGCTTTTATTCTTTTGAGAGAGCTAAGTTATGTGCTGTGAATGTAATGTGTTCTGTTCAGATATTTATTGTTGTAACGTTACTTTGCTGACTGTATTCTGGAGAATTTGCAATAAATATTTAGTGTCAAAAGTCAAAAACTCATATTTTCATATCATAATGATCTAACGTTAGTTAGTAAAACATATGTGTGGCTTTCATTACAAAACTATAATAGGTGAGATTGCATATGTTTCACCCCCTTTGAATTCAAGAGTTTTCAAGGGCACGAGGAAACCTGTGGGTATCATGGAGTAACGTTACAGTAACGTTAAGTTACACTTGCATGCAGCATGTTAAGCTAACCACGACGTGCCTTACTCTACACTGTTACCCGCTGAAATGTCACGGTTCCTACACGTTAACAAATACTTTAGATAAACAATGAAGACATGTCAAACAAAGACACAGATCCTTCCTAGACCAAAGTAAATGTCTTTTCGCTTCCAGTGTTTGCAGTAAACTCTCGCCCGTCGCTCGCTAGTGTTGCGTCGTTCAAAGAACGTTTCGTTCATAAGACCTAATCGTGTGTATGACTCGGGAGGAACGGGTTGTCTCAGTGAGTGATTCGTTCATTTTCACGCATGCGTGAAGGATCTTGGACGTTCACTCGTCACACGGCAGCTGCATGGGCTCCGTCAGCACAGGAAACAGAACCGATTAGTTCACGACTCTCAACTGTGGACATTAAACCATTAAAACACAGCCACGTAGCAACGTTAGCGTTAGCCCTGTAAACAGCTAACAGCTGATCTGGTCCGCCACAGAACGCAACGTTACTTTACCTTTTTATTTACCAACAGAGCCGTGCTGTTGTTTCACAGCTCGTGACTGGTGAACTACCTGCCGTGTTTGAGAGCGACGTGCTCATGTGTGTTTCTCTGTCTGCAGAATCTGGACCTGGTGTGGCCCATTCTGCGTCCAGACCTGCCAAACTGCTGCGTTTACATGTGTTTATTTCTCTGTTCCTCTCTCTGTGCTGGAGTTCTTTAAGAACTTGGTGGCTTGATCCCGATTATTATTAAATTGGTTGAATTTTAATAATAGTGTGTTTATTCATATAGTGTATCAAGCTTATTACTTCAATATATTTACTGCAAATCTGATATTAATATTTTACTCATGGATAGGGACGTCAGGCTGCTGTATGAATGAGCACTTTAGAGATAATGATAGTAATTATAAGCCTTTATGTGGCTGGTCTGGTTGTATACTACTCGGGAAAGATTGTGACAATGGAAGGATTTAGCCGGAGTAGTGCTGATTACATATAGACAACATATTTCTGTGGTTTTTACATGGTTTGAATTTGGATGTGGGCCCAGGGGGGTGTATATAATGATGATATACAGTTATCAAGAGGTGAATTTGTGCATTATACTTTGTCAAATAAAGCAAGTCAGGCAGCCTTCTGTGTTTGAGAATGTTTTTTAATCGCCCACTAGAGGGCTGCAGCGCCACAATAACCAGCCTAGTTCAAATGAACAAAATGACTCAAAAAAAGATTAGTTCATTTTAATGAACGAGATTTGAATGAAGGAGACCACACGTAATCTGTCCAAATAAGAGCCAAATCGTGGCTACAGATAGACCATGTCAATTTAATGACACTTAATATCTTGTAGATATTATTGACTTTGCAAAAATGATGGGATATCAACCATCTCACGCGCTGCCAGGGCAAAACCCCACTTTTAATCATTTTTGACTTATTTGACTAAAAGTAGGCTACAAATAGCCGGTCTGTCTACGAGCTAAATCGTGTCTACGCACAGGCTGCATGTAAATCATGTGAAAGAAATGAAACAAAAAACTTTGTAATCACCGTAGACCTTGCTTAAATGATGGAATATCATACACCTTGCAAGTTATTTTGGCAAAAACGTCATGTAACCACATGTAAAGTTATTGTGGCTTGAAGTGGGTTACTCATAGCCGGACTAACTCAGGTCTATAGTAAACCTAGACGGTGAAATGACGGCTATTGCTTGCTTGTAAGGGGATAGAAGAAGAAGAAGAAGAAGAAGAAGAAGGAGAAGAAGAAGGAGAAGAAGAGCACAGGAAGTGCATGTTAGAGGTTAGTAGTTTGAGGTGTTATAAGAGGATGTGTTCTCGGAAGAGTTTTCAAGAGCTTCTTGAAGTCAGAGATGGACGCCCCTGCTCTGATGGCACGTGGTAGCTCGTTCCACCATCGTGGTGTCACAGATGAGAACAGCCGGGACTGGTAGAGAGGAGGGAGGGCTGGTCTGTTTCCACCAGCTGAGTTTATAATGTACCATATTTTAATGTAAGTGGCAAACCAAGCTGAACAGTTACTAAAGACATGCAGCTTTCACTTCAGCTTGTTTGTAACAATAAGCTCATATCTGAACCAGCGCTGTGCTTGTGTAAAACCAAAACACAGCTGCAGTGAATGGACTTTGTTTTTTGTTTTGTTTTTTAAATAAAGCACTTAAATAGTTGATAGATAAATAGTCTGCAAATAGTAGTATTCTTTTTCTCTATTCTTTTTAATATTATAACTTGAATTGTCTATTCCATATTTGTATATTTCTGCATTTATATATGTCAGCTGTATGTTTGTCTGTGTGTGGCACCACATCACCAAAACAAATTCCTCATATGTGTTAAACACTACTTGGCACTTGCTAGCTTTGACTCTGTTCTGCTATTGACCTCATCTCTACTGTCTGTCTCACGTTCACCATGTCAGCACTAGTACTGGTGCTGCTGGCCAGTGGCAGGTAGAGTACTCAAAATCTTTACTCAAGAAAAAGTACAATTACTCCCATAAAAAGTAAAAGACAAAAATGACAAACCTACTCATGTAAAAGCATAATAATATATTCTATCTGCTGTTCATCGGGTTCGAAAAAGCTGCTGTGCAACAGGTTATTTCTAGGAAATGCAATTTGCTTTGCTGGCTGATTATCTTTAGCTATTTCTGTTAATAATAATTTTCCTTTTTAAATCTCTATGAAGGTGTTGATAAGATCACTTTAAAATATTAGCTTGCTGCCCAGCCAGCTATTGTTGTCTGTATCTTTTATTATGGACATGTAGCCAACCAAACCGCTTGCTTTGCAGCAGCACAGGCAGCCAAAACAATCTGATTATTCCTAAAGCATCTAAATAATCTTTACAACGCAAAGAATTATTGTGGCAGTAACACAGAGCAACTCGTTGTTGAAGCAGGTAAACCTACATACAGAGGAAGCTGTGCGTCATGCGTAAAAAACCCAACAGGACTGTTTTATCCACCATATTTTCTCTCTCTAAACAGTAACCAATGTAAAAAAAAAAAAAAAAAAAAAAAGAAACAAACAAAAAAACAGGCTAATATCCATCAAAAGAAAGCGATGCTCTTTTCAACAACAGGATACTGTTGATATATCAGAATCATTCTAGTGATCATCAGACTTATTTGTTACTGTGTGAAGTTTACGTTTTTTTCTGCAGAGACTAAAGACGCTTTTAATGCGCCGTTAATGGAAAGTGAAAGTAGGTGCCGGCCGGCTTATTCAAGAGCGACGCAGGCTGCTTTCCAACAGGCCACCACAGCCATGGAGTGCGCTCACTGGATTTCAGTTGTTTCAGTAGAACAATATAGAATTTAATTGAAAAGGTTTTTGCCTGATTTTCTAAATGTTACATCTGCCCAGCTCATTCATATCTGTGAAAAGCGCCGTCTCTGTACCACAGAGGAGACCTGGCGCTCTTCTGCGTAACTGCGCGCACGCAGCCTGGCTGACTGCTCATTCGGTTAAGGAAGCCTATAGCAGATTACAGACTGGTGAAATTATGAAGATATGAATGGAAAATGTAGCGAAATTAAAAGTAGATTACTGGCCCATAGAAAACTCTTTTTTTTCTCCCTTAACTTTTCAGCACCACGTTTGCCTTCTGTCTCATGTTTTCTTCAGGCCTACATGATTTTTGTCTGCGTTTCAACCGTTTAATCATGTCTGATGCGGAGTGTGTGATTGACTGATTAACTAGTCACTCAAACCGCCTGGCTATGAGCAATCTCCAAAATCGCCGAAAAAGGTGAGGGGGACAAAAGACAGATTTTGAAATGTTGGGGGGACATGTCCCCCTCACGTATAATGCTCCTACGCGTATGGGCTGCAGGTCGGACAGTTATGTTGAGCTTTGATCGGTAGCTACAGCACACGTGAAACTCAACCATGATGATATGGGAATAATATAGCTCACTCTTTAGCGACTTCCATTCACTATACATGTAGTTTACTTTTGTTGTCATATATAGCCTATTAGATTATGTGCTGGGACATGGAGGTTGTTTTGGGCGGATGTGGCCCGCAGCCGCCAATTCAATGGGGCTGCTGTAGACTTTTCGTTCAGTCGGGGGGGCCATAGGGGGGTCCAAGGTCTGCATTACAGAGGGACTGGCCCCTGTTGCCCCCCCACCCAAAAAAAAAAAAAACGCCACAGGTTATGCCTGCCTATTACGCCTTCTCTTTAGTGATGGGAAAAGTCACTCTTTTGAAATACTCCAGTCACCAAATCTCGTTCATTAAAACGAACTAATCTTTTTTTGTGTCATTTCCTTCATTTGGGGCGGCTGTGGCTCAGGAGGTAGAGCGGGTTGGCTGTTAATCGGAAGGTCGGCGGTTCGATCCCTGGCTCCCCCTGGTTGCGTGTCGAAGTGTCCTTGGGCAAGATACTGAACCCCGATTTGCCCCTGGCGGCTATTCCGCCAG
>NC_060151.1:28840776-28920695 GCF_021292245.1 Micropterus dolomieu
AGTTAACCATACACTCGCATAAACTATAGGAAACATAATTTAAAAAAGTCTTTGACAGCTACGGACAGTTTAATAAATAAATATGTGTATCAAATGTAACGGCAGATGTTTCAACAGATCAGTGGACCTGTTGGTTACACTGGAACAAGTTTAAGGGGATCATCAAAGTCAATGTTATGGTGACTAAACTATGATGGTGAACATAGTAAACATTACACACCTGGTAAACATTAGCATATTAGCCATGTCATTGTGAGCATGTGTGTGAAAGAAATGCGTCCAAACCTTTCACCTGGCTCAACTTCTGTCTGACCACAATATGACGTCGTGTTTCACTTTTGATGGAGCTATAGCTAACGAGTTTCCTCTGCTTCTTCCGGTCTTTGTGATAAGCTAGACTGAACATCCAGAACTTTAAATGGATCTTAAATACTGTAGTGTGTTGCTGAATAGTTTCTTAACTTTCTGGTCTCATTCCTGTATTGTTTAATTTGCAGTGATGTTTCTTCACACGGAATCCTTCTGAAATCTTTACACTAACAATCCTCTTTCCTACAGAGATACTGACACCAACATGAGCCAGTACGAGTGGGCTGAAGATGACTTTGATCTGCCCCCTGGGGTCGGTCGACTGGGCCTCTCTGAGCCAGTTAGTGGTAGAAAGTACATCATGTACCACGGCACCACCAGCGAGGCTGCTCAGGCCATCCGAGCCACAGGTTTCAGGCAGTCTGCAGACGGGATGCTCGGCCGCGGCGCCTACCTCAGCAGAGATCTGGGGAAAGCTAGCCGCTATCCCATTAATCACCCTGAGTCTGACAGGGTGGTTGTTGTGGTGGAGGTCAACGTGGGGAAGGTGATCGCTATCAATCGTCAAGGCCATCCACGTCAGAAGACCTGGCATGACCATGGCTATGACACCGCCTGGGTGCCACCCAGGCGTGGAATGGTGCCAAGTGGTTTGGAGGAGGATTGTGTCTGGGATCCCCAAAGAATCCAGATCATTAAAACCATCAAACCAAGCCCAGTTGAACCCTCCTCTGGATGTGGTTGGATGTGATGTGGGCTACATGTGAGCTCTTTATTTATTTTCTATGTTTAAATGTATTTTTGTATTTATGGATAAAAAGTAAATGCCGGGTCACGTTAAATCTGAGCTGCTGTCTTGGTTTGTTGATAGTGACATATATTTTTATTTTAGGATGTCCGCCTCTGAAACATGCTGCTGCTTCTCTAATATTATGTGTGAATGAAGTGAATGAAATGTTGGATTCACAAGACTACCAAAGAAATAGTCATGACTTTTACTAAAGTGGACAGTCTGTATAATAACTCCACAGCTGTTTTTACACTGCTGTTTCCAGTCGTGCTAAGCTAAGCTAACTGACCATATTTATCGTAAAAGACATCACGAGAGTTGTATCAATCGAATAATAAGTGTATTTTCCAATATGTTTAACTATTCCTTTAATATATAATCCAAGTTAATTGTCTCATATCATATTTGTTAATATATTTATTATATATATATATTTATTTCATTAGATGTTAATTCTCTTTTGTAGAGCTTAAGCCACACACACATCTACATTACCAAGAAATGCATGAAAATAAAAATTGGTCTGTATTGTGACTTTGGAGTCCTTCCTTATTGGTCTCTCCTTATACTTCAGCTTAACATTAAAGGTTCAGATCCCAACAGGGGCCAAAGACACATGAGCTTCAGACGGCTTTTAAAATCTCCGATCTGAACCCAACATCACATGCAGCTATAAGGAGGTTTTTATTATTAGTAGTATAATTTATATATTTATGAATGGGGGGACAAACTGCTGACTGGTTCTTAAAATCTGTGTTTCTCTCTCTGTGGGTTAATCACTCACTAATCCATGTTAGGACAAGAACCTTTGAGAATATGGTCATTCTCATATGCAGTCATGTCAGTAGTTTGTTTTTGCCATCAACTAACTATATGTGACATGTAGATCCGTGTAATAAACATTTTGTTTTAAATGTTGGCTCATTTAAAAAACAGTGATCACGCCACGTATCCTAATGTGTAAAGTTATTTTGAGGAATGTAACATAATCCTTCATACTGTAGGAGGTTCTGAAAGGTGTTTTCAGTTACCAGTAACCAGTTTCCTCTTGATAGTGATGTCTGATTAATTGTCTCCACTGTTATACCTCACCTGGCCAGGTTCATCCAGTCACCCACCTGCTTGGGGCAGAAACTGATGAGTTCTGATTAGTTTTTTACTCTTCCCTGTTACCAGAATAAACCTTTGGACTTTGAGGGTTCCTCTGATTGTTTTACGAGTCGTATAAGTGAGTTCTTGTCTGGTTTGTGTCAGTGAGGGAAACAACAGACCTATATCTTTTGTATTGTTTCAGATGTATTCCCAATGGTTTTGTAAATTGGCGGGTGGGTGAAATAGGGGGAAATCTCTCCCATTAAGAGCTGCGCATTTACGCACAAGGCACAGCAGCAGAACTTCAGTGATTATTAAAATCTTCTGACACGCTGACAGGATCGGTCAGCAATTAATGTTCAATGTTCTTCTACACATTCACCTCTCACGCACAGTCCAGGTTCATACTATCAAACTGTTTGGAGTAAAGCAGCCATCCTCCTGATCACTCCAGAGCTTCGTCAGAGCGTCTAAACATATTTCAGAAACTCAATATTGAATTCTGTTTCCTCTGGAGAGTTTCCCCTGTTTGTCCTGTCAAGTTTATCAGTGCCTTTTTTTTGTTTTGTCCTCCGATGTTTGCTGTGACATTACTGCATGCATGGATTCGTTTTCAATGACTGACAGTAGCCTCTCTAATCATTAAAGTAAATTGTCAAATAAAATGTTAATACATCAATACAGCACAAAAACTAAATCACCTGGAAGGCCACAGGGGAGACCAGTGGAGGTGGGTGCAAGTCTCTCAATCTGGAAAATAATAAGTTGGATGGGGTGCGAGTCGATGAGTTATAGCTAAGGATTCAGATCATGTCCAAGGCGATCACATCACACCTAACAGTGCAAAAACCTGCTGACGTCACTTTAATAGGATATAACATATCAACCAGAGCATCCTCTGCATTCAACACTAACCTGCTGTATTTTATGTTGTCATATAGTAATAACAGTGCCCCTTATGTAATCTGCACATGTCTGTCTGGATCTCTTATTTTGTGCAATTTTAGTGAGCCAAGAAGTCGAAGAAAGACCATGATGAACAGCCTGTACTTAGTGTTTTTCAACCAAATGCAGTGCTTTGCCCTCTGCGTTTGGTTCAAGCCTTCACTGCACAGACACACACACACACACACACACACACACACACACACATCCTTGTACTTCTATAGTTGTGAGGCCCCTCATTGACATAATGCGTTCCCTGGACCCTTACCCTAACCTTAAGTGTATAACTTTAGTTGTGTTTAGGTTTAACATTGGTATGAATTAACATTATTAAGCTCTATTAAAAGTAACCAAAAATCTTTATAAACCCTGTTCACAAGACTACCAAAGGGTAATCACCACAACACCACATGCAGCTATTAGGAGGCTTACACTAATTAAGTTATTTTATTAGTTATATATTTATTAATGGGGGACAAACTGGTGACTGGATCATAAAACTCTCTTTGGGGGATAAATTAATTAATAATCAATAATCCATGTTACTATATCAACCTGTGGGAACATGGTTGTGCTCAAACACAGTATGTTAGTAGGTATTTGCAAACACCTGTATGTGATATATATACGTAAATCCATGTGGCGAACCTTTTGTTTTGAATGTTTGGTCATTATAAAAAAATGACCACACCTAATGTGCAAAGTTATTTTAATGTATATAAACATGATCCTAGATAATCCTGTACACTGAGGTGTGTAATACATGTTGTTGTGTCCAGGGGGCGCAGTGGCTCCACGGTTAACACTTCTGCCTCTCTAGCAGGTCATGGATGAATGATGTGAACTGGATATTTTTAATCATCACTGATTTTACATACATGCAGTATTATTTATATGTTCACGTGTTGTCAAGTTGACTTAGATCTGCACATACAGAACATTATAAATAAGTTTGGACACACATACTGGATGTTGTGTGTGCTGTTAAAAATGAAAAATGGGACAATACAGCCACTGACATTTATGATTACGTAGGATATGTGTAAATCAATTATGTTAAATGTCTTTTTTTGTTTTATTTGTTAAAAGGTCCATGCCTCAAATATTTTAAATTTAATGTATGACAGCACAAATATAAAACCATAAACACAATTGGTTGAATATCATTATAGTTGCTGATTACTTTTTGTCCACCGACTGACTAATCTTTGCTCCAAATCACATGCATGTTGAAGGCTAACACATGTACAAAGGTCTGTTTTTTGCAGTAGCAAGCCAAATCTGATGTCATCTCCTATTTGATTACATGACTGCCTTCAATACAAGAACAGATTTCTACAAATCTGTGGAAGAAAGAATGAAGGTGAGCAGAAGTAAAAGGGCAAATGACTGATGGATCCTCTCTATGTAGACCTACCTCTTTGTTCATTCCTATTACAGGATTTTGTGTAACTAAAAGGTTAAAATATGTCACTAAATCACACATAGCTGATGGATTATGTAAGTGCATCAAGTCCTAAACTGATCTGATAGCAATTTATGGAAACCAGACACTCTCAAATCTAATTTTAATCCAAAACACTACTGTAATGTAAGATGGACTCAAACATGCAATTTAAGTTTTTTAATTGGTTAAATTCCACCAATGTGTGGTGAAACAGAGGTGGATTTACAGTGAGTTCAAAAACCTTTTAAACCAGTGGACAGCAATAGGCGGCCCGTGGGCCAGAACTGGACCGCCAGCAATAATATCTGGCCCATGGCCAGACTGCTTTGATAGCAGAAAAATAAAAAAATAAAAAAATTGATAGGGCTGATGCTGAAATAGATCTCAGTCATGGCAGCTACAGTTACTCACATAATCACTTCCTTTTAAGTGATTTTGCCTCCAAAATAAAAGCGTGATAACATTTTTTGCAGCAATGCTTCATGTTGTGTTTATTGAGAGCTTTTATTTTGAAAGGTTTTGAAGTACATTCAAAAGAGTCTCTGGACTGCTTGACACACCTCTAAAAAAGCTGTCCATAAACGTGTGATTGGATTCCCCTGAATTCCCTCAGGGAAATTAAAATTAGTGTCCATAGGTTTATGAATGCGGATCAAATGCCGGGACGCGCACAATATGTGTTACAATCTATGCAGCATGCGACACCCTCTGACCTTAAGACCCTTGTTTCCATACAAGGAAAACCTCCAAAAAAGCCCCTTTAAACTGTAAACACGTATGAAGGATATGGATCAGGGAAAACGTTGAGCAGCTTCCAGGATCCGTCTAAACAATTAGGACCTGAACCACATGACCTCTTCACCGTGGAGACCAGACAGAGGACAGAATACAAATTTACACAACAGACAATACAAGGACACAATTCATACAGAGGGAGACAAAGAGGCAAAGGATGAGTCGCCAAGACGTCTGGAATGAGATGGAGGGAGCAAAAACAGGGAGGAGGAGAGGGCAAAGAAAGGGGGAAGAAATCGTGTCTTTTTTTTAGATGTTCATTCAATTATATTTCTGGCACTTCTCTGCAATATGCATGAAATCAAACTAATCTGGTGGAAAGTGTAGGCTATTAAGAGGCGAGCAGTGACGGCGCAGCAGAGCAAGACTCATACAACTACTGGAGCGTACCAAGTGTGTGTGTGTGTGTGTGAGTGAGGAGGAAGTAGTTTATCATTTCTGAATCATTCTTAAATCTCATATCTCCCGTCATTTGGATCAGTTGCCTCAACATTGCTGAGTGACTGACCGCACCGGGTAGATACACGTGAACACATTTGTCAATTTATGTTATTTATTTGATATGAAATGTGAGTAAAAAATTTAATCTAAATTGTCCATTTGCCTGGTGAATGATTAAGTACGCTACGCAGTTAAGTGAGTTGTTTTTTTGTGTCCTTTTTAATTGTGTTTATTGTTGTTTTACGATCAGGAGACTCCACAGGGTGTTTGATATTGAAAATTGAGCGGATTCTCTATGCCGTTCTGTGTCTGACTTCCTGCCTGGTTTGATCTGCTCTGTGCTGATATATTATAAGGATATAATATATTTGTATAGTAGGCCTATATGTATATCATTTTCATGTGTGTGAATGAGTTGTTTGTGTGCGTTGGTGTTTGTAGACTCTCTTTCGTCAAAGTGCACTATTTGCCTATTTCATCTTAAATTTATTTTAAAAAATTATTAGTTTTTTATTGGCCCAACACCACCGCCCCTCTTCGGAGGACAACTTTATTTTCATTTGCAATTGTAATAACAAGAAATCAACAACATAATGTCACAAGAAATAAAACAAACCAAGGATTGAAAGTGGAAGAAAGAACACATGGAAAGAACAACAAAGGACAAAGAGAAAACAAAGGAGGGGTGGTGAGAGGAAGTGTAGGTTTATGTATTTTCTTACTGTGAAAATAAACTGTCTTATAGTAAATAATAATGGCAATTAAACTTTCTCAGCAACAAGATGTTTTAAATGCTTGAGTTCTCATGTACTCTTGTCTTATAGACCTGGGGGGTCTTGTGTTCTTATGTGGATCTTAACCTCCTAAGACCTGAGCTTTGATTCTGTGTGCATTTTTAACATGCTGTGTGCATTTTTGCTCTTCATTGCTTTGCTCTTCTCTGCTTTGCTCTTCACTTTTCACAAACAACAACACACAAACAACACACAGAACGTGTCCATAATACAGGGTCGGCGTACTGATTGCCTATCTGACAAAAAAAGAGCTTCATTTGGTTAAGCTAACAGTTGTTTAAAAACTATTTTCATATAGACGTCATTAGTAAAATATAACTAAAAATACTTATTAGATGCCAGGAAATCGGCCTATGTTGTTGAGACAGTCTTCTTCTTTCCGGGAGCCATTCTCAATGCAATAGGGTCTATAATTATACGACGTTTTGGAATCATTACTCCCGATTGATTACCTGTGACGTCCCTGATTGTGATGCAGCAAATATGGCGCTGTCCTTCTGCACGAAAAAAGCTCTGTCCGATGCGGATTCACCAAGGGCGTCACTTTGTGTTGAAAAGTGGTGGAGACATTTAAGGCCTCATATTAGGGGTGTGACAAAACATTTAGCCCACGAGACGTGAGAATGCACAATATTGGAGTTTTGGATATATTTGGAATATTGGATTTTTGGTACAAACAGAACAGGAGTCGGGAAACTGCTCATAATTCTGGACTCCTGGTGAACAACATAAAGGCCTACACCTCAACAGCCATATGTAAAAACATTTATTTAAATTATTTTTTTCCTAAACCAGTTTCTGTCCTGTCAGTCAACAGCACAATGATCAGTGATTTTAGTCCCTCTAGGCACTTATGGGACTTTCCTTCCTTATTAGGGCACAAATGTATGTTTTTACTGCTGCGTACCTGCAAGAAAAAGGAACAATTATAATTGTACACTTCATGCACAGTGGCAGATGAGCTGCACAACGGTGAAGACACTTAAATATATCACAATACTTAACAAGTTTGGCAACTGAAAGCACCTCTCAGAACCTCATTCCTAGCATATTTGCTCAGGTTTCACTTAAAACAGCTTGTAACTGCAGTATATTTACACCTGGTATATATCCTGTAAATGTGGACATTGTGACTCTAAAGCTCATGCTCACTTCCCTCCTCCGTTGTAGACATTTGAAAAAACAAGGAGATGAACGAGGATATCATTTTTACTATTTTACACTTATCTAGTGTCTGAGTCCAACTGAAAGCTAAAACGGACAGTAACCTCCCGTGAAATGGACACTGTGGTTAACTGTGTAGGGATCTACATCCTGGTGTGGACAGATTATGAGACAGTGTGCTCCTGGGCACAGATACATGCAACGAACCCAGACAGAAAAGAGATACAGAACAACCATATAAACAAAAACAGAAAGCTGGTGCGGAAACTGTGTCAGAGGTATGATTACCAATGAGAATTATAGAAAATCCCCTCTCACCAACTCTCACCTGTTTCCTGTGTCGGTGAAGCCCTGAAATCCACACAGAAAGCACCTGTAGCAAACTTTTATAAACTGAGAGGCTGCAAGACCTGCCTCCCTGCAAGAGCTCACTGTGCATGAACATGTGTTTTGGAGGGAGGTCTGAACGGACTGGGTGGGATTTAATCCAGCTGTGTGTTATTAGTTTCTCCAACGTTGCCTTCCCCTGCTTTAATGTTTAGGTAGACCTTTGTGACCACAGTTGGTAAAAGTGGAGCTGGTTTCATGTATTTTAAACATGTTGGGAAGGTCAAGAGTACATCATATTTTATGAGTGTTGCTTTTGAATTGTTCTGGAGTAAAAAGTGCAACTGAATGAAAATACTTAAGTAAAGGATAAGTACCTCAAATTTGTACTTAAGTCTAATACTAAATGCATCTATTTGAATAGTAAATAACTGCATTTATATAGAGCTTTTATCCAAAACGCTCACTTTCAACAAACCAGAC
This sequence comes from Micropterus dolomieu, assembly GCF_021292245.1. Lineage (NCBI taxonomy): Eukaryota > Metazoa > Chordata > Actinopteri > Centrarchiformes > Centrarchidae > Micropterus > Micropterus dolomieu. The sequence continues at coordinate 28,849,364 of NC_060151.1, forward strand.
AGCAGCTTAGGTTTAATCCATTTAATCCCACAATAGTGACCGTGAAAAAATATTTCATTTAAAATTCTCTATAAATGTTTCTGAATGATGCGTCAATGCATTTCAAGAAAATACTAAATTAATAAATACAATGAAATGTGCAGAATCACATGTGTAGTGTAAACTGTCACATGACCAGAGCTGTTTACTTTTTGGTTGCACCATGAGAAAGTATGTTAACATAAAGATAGGACGGATAGTTTTGGTACACATTATCTTTAAGATGTCTAATCATATATGCATTGGCCTTTACTTTCTTCAGTGTGGCCCATCAGCATATCACATGGCTGAACGTTATCGCAATAACTGTTTACATTCCCCCCTCGGCCAATGCTGCAGCAGCATGCGAGTTCCTACAGTCTCTTGTGACACAGTTGCAGACATCGCATCACCAATCCCACCTCCTCATCTCTGGGGATTTTAACCATGCCTCTCTGTCCACCATTCTCCCCACCTTCACCCAGTATGTTCAGTGCCACACCAGGGACAATAAAACACTGGATTTACTGTATGCAAACACCAAGGATGCATACAGCTCTTCACCTCTCCCCCTGCTTGGCCGTTCAGATCACAACCTGGTCTATCTGCTACCTGCTTACATACCTGTAGTGAGAAAACAACCCCCAACCACCAAGTATGTGAGTAAATGGTCTGAGGAGACTAGTGAGGCGCTAAGGGACTGTTTTGAGTCCACTGACTGGGAAGTGCTCTGTGACCCACACGGGGAGGACATCGACAGCCTGACTCACTGCATTGCAGACTATATTAATTTCTGTGTGGACAACACTGTGCCCAAGAAAAAGGTTTGGTGACTGCTGATCTCAAAGCCCTGGTGAATGGCGGGGGGAGAGACTGTTCAGATCTGGGGATAAAGAAGAGCTAAGGAGGGTGCAGAGGCAACTCAGATGGGAGATAAGGAAAGGAAAGGACAGCTACAGGAGGAAGCTGGAGGAGCGCCTCCAGTAAAACAACACAAGGAAGGTCTGGAGGGGACTGAAAACTATCTCTGGACATGCCAGAGACAGTGTAGGGGGGGCGGTTTCTGGTAACAGAGACAGGGCGAATGAATTAAATATGTTTTTCAATAGATTTGATTCTGCTCCCCCTCCCTCCAACCAGCTTTCAGACCTGTTGGCGACTCAAACTTTCCCTCCTCAGCTGATGGACACCCTCCCCCTCCCCATCAGAGCAGATGGGTCACAAGCATCACCCTCTTCACACCTCTCCACCACTTTCCACTCCATTGACATGGAGGTGTCAGACCCCCAACCCTCCTCCCGTCTCCTGCCTCATGGGCCACCCACCACTCCCCCATGCAGTCTCTCTCTCCAAGGTGCAGAGGGAACTTAAAAATATCAAAGTGAGAAAAGCTACGGGTCCAGATGGCATCAGCTCCAGACTGCTGAAGGACTGTGCAGATCAGTTCAGTGAGGTCATCAGGCACATCATCAACCTGAGTCTCAGTCTGGGGCGAGTCCCAGTCGTATGGAAGACTTCCTGTGAGGTTCGAGTCCCCAAAGGCGCAAAAGCGCCCTCAGATTACACTAGTGAACATCCAGGGTGTGGACACTGACATGTTGGAGTCATACAAATACCTGGGGGTTCACATCAACAATAAACTGGACTGGTCCACCAATACAGATGTCCTGTACAAGAAGGTGTGAGGTCCTTCGGTGTGTGCAGGACACTGTTAAAGACGTTTTACGACACTGTGGTGGCATCTGCGATCTTCTACGCAGTCGTCTGCTGGGGAGCCGGCAGCACAGAGAGGGACTGGAAAAGATTGAATAAGCTCTAGCTAACGAGCTCTGTCCTCTGGACACCACAGAGCAGGTGGGTGGGAGGAGGATGCTAGTCAAGCTGAAGTTCATCAGGGACAACAGCTCCCACCCCCTACATGAGACAGTGGTGTCTTTGAGCAGCTCCTTCAGCGGCAGACTGCTGCACCCAAAGTGCAAGAGGGAGCGCTACCGCAGGTCCTTCATTCCAGCTGCAGTCAGACTTTTTAACTCGGAAGCAACATAATGTGACCATCATATTACACTACTGTTTAGTATTGTATGCTTGTCTGCTATACACCAACTGCAATACTCATTACCACTACTGCACTTTATCTAGCACAATCTGTGCAATGTTTAACCCCGGTCCTACCTGTACATACCTGCATCTGTAAATAGTGTACATATATACTCCAATTTCAATTCTCTTATAGTAATTTAATGTCTATTTTATTTGTCTACTTTTTGCTTCTGTTTTCTGGTTTGTTTTTGTACTGGAGTTGATGCAACGAGTGAATTTCCCCATTGTGGGATTAATAAAGTTTATTCTATTCTCCCATCCAACCATCCATCGTCAACCGCTTATCTTGCGTACAGGGGGGCTGGAGCCAATCCCAGCTGACCTATTTTATTCTTCTATAAAATGAGTAAATATTTTGACGGCAACAATAGTCACCAGTGGGATAACACACGGCATCTAAGTACCCACATTCACAGTTCTTGTAGCTATCTGCTTTGTTTTTTACTTTTAGTTTTACTTTTGTTGCAAGTTCTGGGTATGTTGGATCTAGGTGACCACCCAGACAAGGCATGCGCCATGATATATAAAAACAAAATACCATTCTCCCCACTTCGTGGGGTAGTATGTGTCATCCTCAAGCTTGGGTCCTCTACCTGAGGTCTGGGACTTTGAGGTGTATCTAGATGTTCCTGGGACTGCACTCTTCTGGTCAGAGACTTCAGATGCTGTGCCTGGAATCTGCTGGAGCCTCTCTCCCAGTTTGGAGGTCAAAGTCCTTCTTCTATTTGTCAGTGGTACATGCTGTGCAGCGGCTTGTCTCTCCATGAAGGTTCTTCGTCTTCCTTGTCTTCACCCTCAGGTTTCTGCTGCCTGAGGTGTTCACTAAGCCCTTCATCTTTGGGGGCCATCTTACTGATGTCCTCCCGGATCTTTGTCGTTTCATCCTGGACAATGGTCTTGACACTCACTAGCCCTCGGCCTCCCTCGCTACGCTTGGTGTACAGTCTCAGGTTGCTGGATTTGGGGTGAAACCATCCATGCATTGTGAGGAGCTTTCTTGTCTGTATGTCAGTGGCCTCTATCTCCTCCTTTACCAGTTTATTATACCAGCGGGGTGATGATGATGGGCTGATGACTGGCAGGGCGTATGTGTTGATGGCTCGGATCTTGTTCTTCCCATTCAGCTGACTTTTTGGGACCTTCCTCTCTGTAGGTATATGGCTGTGGCGGACTTCCTTGGTGCCTCCTTATGGTTCCCGTTTGCCTGGAATCCCAAGGTATTTGTAGCTGTTCTGAACATCTGCAATGTTGCCCTCTGGTATTTCAACCCCCTCAGTTCTGATAATTTTACCCTCTTTTTGATACCACCTGACCGCACTTGTCTGGTCCGAATGACATTCCAATGTTGTTGCTGTAGATCCTGGTAGTGAGTTGATGTCTCACTCATTCCTGGCTAGCTTGATGTCATCCATGTGTAGTAAAAGACTGATGGTTGCTTCAGTTCAGAACCGGTATCCATAACCACTCTTTGTGATGACCTGGTTGAGGGGGTTCAGGGTATTGCAGAACAACAGCAGGGATAATGCAACTTGATGGTGACTTGTGCAATTGTCTTTGAGAGTCCCATTGATTTACTAAAGCTTTGCGTGAGTAAAAACGTGTGCAAACTTGATATCAAGAGCAAATTAACAAACTGATCTACTAACGGTGTGAGAAGAACACAGAATGACGTCTTTCAAAAGTACAAGACGGCACCTGTAGTTCATTTACTACTTTTGCCTTAATGAATATGCAATTTGGGGCGTTTTAATTTAATTGTGCAAAGAAATGGGAGGGTAACATGCAAATACATTTATTTACTACACGCAGTGTGATCTAACAAGCCCAAAAGCAATTTCATGTGAGTGCAACAGCATCTGTATTTACATTTGAAAGGAAGGTGCAAACCCCCAAGTGTTGCACAGAGATGGCTGCTGTTATTGCGAGAAGGAGACACAGCTGTAATGAAAGAAGACGTAGAGAAATTAACAATAATAGATAATATTATTCTGTATCCAATATATAGAAATATAGTCGTAATAGCGACACAGCCCATCGGTATCAGAAAGGGAATGGGGCGTTGGGGTGTACAGGGCCAGGGACAGGAGATCGCGGCGCGACCGGGCACGGTGTGGACGGTCCGTGATTGTTCCCTCTGGCTGGATGAAGCACAATCTGCTGGCATTTCCTCGCATCTGGGTCATTCCAGCATACTGTAGCTGTTTCCCAAAGCAATTTTTCAGGTGTGCTGTCCCAAGTACTTAGTACAATCTCAGGCAGGATGGGCAGGTACATACGATTTCCACATACTCGGGAACGAAACAAACCAAGGTTTTTACGCAGTGGCTGCTTTCCCTGCCGACTTTCCATGGCGGAAACCATTCAAACACGCAAAACCCTTATTTAAATACTGCCACCTCCATTGTCTTTGCTCCTGTTGTCATCTATGCAGTAATTCATAGTTAATCACCCATAACAGGTACTACAATTACACATGCAATATTTTAGAATGCACATGCAATTCAGAACTCTTTATTTGGGATGTTAGTAAATCCGGTGCTCAGTGTCCTGTTGATCTTGTACATTTCCAATTATTCCAGTATCCATGTACAGTATGTGGCTTGGAGTCGTGACTTTCTTGTAGTCAATCCAGGCAGTGCACAGGTTGGTGTCTGCTTGGTCTTTTTTTTTATTTTGCTTAGTGTAGGTATCTATTGAATGCATACTCTACAGGCTACATGTTACCTTCATGTTCAATGTGAAGGAATCATTTGACTGCTATACAGTTGTTTTCAATGAATATTGCACTGAAGTGCAAGTTCAGGTGTTACAATAAAGTTACAATATTAATGTTTCAATACAAGTTTCACTTGATGCTCAAGTCTCTGAATCTGTTTCATGGTAAAGGAAATGAATCTTGTACAAAATTCTTCCTTATTTTCAAATTATGTGTGGGCTCTCTGTGTGGATGACACACTTTTCTCTTGTACTGAATGACTCATCCCCACACAAACTCGTTCTGAGGAATGAGCATGAAATGAACAACTGATCATTGGTGGCTTTTCACTTCTGCTCCAAGATGTTTTGCTCTACAATCAGAGCGTGACTTTCTTTTTATTTAAAGCTGAACAATTTGTTGACTGAATTAAATTGCCTTCTTGTGACCAGTGTTTGACAGATTTTCCAGCTTGATTTTTGTGTGCTATATTTGCCTCACTTCCTGTATATTTTGTTAGTAACAAAACTTTTGTTTTGAGTCAAACTGAAATTAATTTTTTGCTGAGAAATCAGTCTATAAATCCTTAGTGTTTGCTCTGACTTGTGCACATATTTGATCAGAATTGTCAGTCTTGTCATCTTCTATACCTGCTTATCCGTCCAGGGTCGCAGCCGGCTGGAGCCGATCCCAGCTGGCATAGGGCCCGAGGCAGGGTACACACTGGACAAGTCGCCAGTCCATCGCAGGCACAGAAACGAACAACCGCTCACACTCACATTCATACCTTTAGAGTCAACCTAACCTATTGTTATGACCCGGCTCGTCTTGGAGAGCAGTAACATATAATTTGGAAATGAGGTTGAATGCGACAACTGGAAGGGTTCTGTTTCAAGTCAGGTGTTTAATTAAACAAGGAGAGCGCTTGCACAGGAAATACACCATAAAGAGGCTATAGAGGTGCTGACAACAACTGAAGAAATGAAACAAAAGAGGGTCTTGTCCGAAGACAATTACTTAGCTCTTGGCTCAAAAAAACGCTAAAGAACAAAAAGAGGTCAGCACCCATAAGCTTCCAAAATACAATGGATGAAAACAAACTAGCAGTTATTCTGCAAACTTAGAGGTCTCAAACTAAAGCGTGTCCAACTCTTGGTGCACTTTATCAAACTGATCAATTTACAGAGGTTCCAAAAGCACCGACTGAAGCCACTCACAGAGGCAACAGACAGACAATACTGAGAAATACAAACACACCAAATACTCTCTAGACTAACACAATGTTACGCATCCAGCAGTGAGGCGACCTGATCACTGGTTCACAGCCGCCATAAACTGTGGACACACAAGCTACTTAAATTCTCCCCCAGGTATTTTGATCAATAAACACTTAATTTCCTGCATTCTGGTGAATGTTTCTGCACCAATTTATGGTGGAAATGTTTTTATTTATGTAAAAGGAAACACAAAAAATTAAGGTAGCACATGACATTTAAAAATATATAAATCTAACAGCATCTAAAGCCTTGAATATACTCAGGAGCGGACTACTACTGTTTATACTACTTTCTGTAGTCAGCTTGGAGGACACGTTCAACAAAGACACAGTAGATCAGTTGGTGCCCTGGTAGCACTAGATGCATCCGTGTAGTCACAAAAAATGGGAGGCGCGCAGACGTCCGCACAGACCCTGCGTGTACCCTCTCTGATGACCATTTGTTTTGTCCTGCGGACCCTAGCGGACCTTCGGATACTGGCAGAAAATATAATCTTTGCTTCAGTCCTGCTGCTCTCAGTCATTCTGTGCTGCTTTCAGATCTGTTTCTCCTGCAGATCAACTTTTCTCATGTAATATCATCCCCCCTGAGGCAACACACATGTAGGCAGGATTTAGTCTTCCCTCTTCTTTTGTCATGTTCAAAGGGAGCGAACGGAAAACATGGCCTAAAAGAAACTGTGTCATGAAGTTGTTAAAGTTACTGATCGGTGCTGCACGTTTTTGGGTCATTTATTTTTAGCTTGAGTTACTTTTTTTGGACAATTCACATTTGTTTCTTCTGTATTTTAAGTGCAATGCATGTTTTCTTATTGTGCAAATACACTTTTCTAAAGGCATTTTCATTGTTATTTAACTGCAAGCTATATTTCAGAACGTTTCTTAAATTATGTTTTTAAAAAAGTGATGGGGACAAAATCTGCAACTTCAAAAAGTGGTGTCCCCAGCGTCCACATCTGTGTTGATTATTCCATGACTGATGAAACCACCTCCACCTCACTACTTTACTTCAAAGACGAATGAACAGCTTAATATGAAAAGTGAATGTTAAAAACAAAATGGTTGATCACACACAGTTTTCCCTTCTGCGAGTTTAACTGCTGACTCATAAACCTTTTTGTTTCTGCTCGGGCTCTCTGCTGCAAATTTACCAAAAAGGTAAAATGTGACACATCGTGAGTCACCAGTGGTGAAGTTTCTCTGTTCTTTGCATCACGGCTTCCTTCAAGTGCTGTTTAAACTTTATTTGGTTTCTGTGTCATCTTTGTGATTTAATACTGTAACAATTAATCAGAAATTCCTCACAGCTCACTGTAGATCTTACTGAGTGCTGGTGATATGAAAACAATGTGTGTGCTTTGATGTGGGAGACCTGAGAAAAGAGACTGGTATCATTTTTTAAAACTTGAGCTGTCTTGATATTAGACATTTGCAGAGCAGTGTTTCACCGTGGGACTTTTAAACACCTGGAAATCTTATTCATACAGCCATAGGTGTCATTTACATTGGGGACACTGGGGACATGTCCCCATCACTTTTTGAAATGGCTGATTTTTGTTAAAACATAATTTGTTAAAAAAAAAACATTCTGAAATATAGCTTTCAATTAAATAAAAAATGAAAATGCCTTTTGAAAGGTTTATTTGCACATTAAGAAAACATGCAATGCAATTAAAATACAGAAGAAACAAATGTGAATTGTCCAAAAAAGGAACTTAGGCTAAAAAAACAAGCTAGTGATTATAAAATGACCCAAAAACGTGCATCACCGATCAGTAACTTAAACAACTTCTTGACACAGTTTCTTTTTGGCCAAGTTTTCTATTCATGACAAAAGAAGAGGAGGGAAAACTAAATCCTGCCTACATATGTGTTGCCTCAGCAGGGATGATATTACATGAGAAAAGTTGATCTGCAGGAGAAACAGATCTGAAAGCAGCACAGAATGACTGAGAGCTGCACTGACTTAGATTCTGTTATATTTATATATTTTGGAAATGTCTCCTGAATTTTGTGTTTCCTTTTACATAAATGAAAACATTTCCACCTTAAATTGGTGCGGAAACGTTCACCAGAATGCAGGAAATGAAGTGTGTAGAGATCAAATTTTCCCGGGGGAGGTCTCCCCAGGTCCAGTGAGTGTGTATGATATTTTGGCAAAGCGTGGCTCCCCATTTTGTTGTAGTTTAAATGCATGTCTAAGGTTACTTGATATTATGTTTTAGCCTATGTTTTGTTATGATAGCTTAATTTAGCGGACAGTTGTGCATAATGTGAGATAATGTGCGACATGTACAGTCGTGTATGTGATGTGCACAGTATGCAGTGAAATGCAGTGTGTGGTTGTTGCTCCTGCAGTGGGCGGCAGCAGGGAATTCAAAAGTCTGACAGATCAGGGGGGAAGAAGCTGTTGCAGAGGGAAAGTTGCAAGATGTGCAAAACAGCTCCAGAAAAATGAACCCGGTGACCTGCCCTGACCCTGCTCGCCGGGGCCAAGACAACCAACACAGAAAATCTAATAATTAACACAGTGCTCGCCGAGAAGAAGAAGTGGGTCAACAAACACAATGTGATGGACTGTTTAGAACAAGCTAATCATTGATTGAGGTCATATATGAGTCTGTATTCAGTTATGGGTTTGAGAAGATTATAAGATTTTTAATAATCACAGAGAAGAGAACCCGTGCATTGATATATTTATTCTGTATGAGGTTTGGTGAAGTGAGTACACCCTCTGTCTGTGTTTCATATGATTAATAGGTGGTTTTACCCAAGAAGTTACCCAAGACCTGGACGTTGAACCCAGTATTGGTTGAATTAGTCAGAACTAAGATGAGATAATAGATTAGAGTGTTTTGTCAGCATTTTAGGGAAGTACCAAACTGTGCCAGAGATCCGGTAGGGGTTGAGGCCTTTGGTTGAGATGTATTTTAGATCTCTGGTACCCAGATCCTAAAAAAACATTTGTGTGATTCGGTGAGGGATCCTCACCTCGGCCTGCGTTATTCCTGTATTCTTATACGTCAATTTATTAAAATAAATTGGCAAATTAATTTCTGTCTTCATCAATTTACTGACCCTGATACAGCAGGTGTCAAGATCCACTTTAGTTTTGACTCCTGGGGGCTCTGTATGTAGTTCTGATAATATATGTGGACAAACATTACACTTTCTTAATTCATATATACAGTGTGTTAATAAGTAAAATCAAAACATACCACAAAAGTTAATGAGTCTTTGGTAGAAGTGACAGTGCAACTCAGATAAAGAACAATCCTCCAAATTGCCAGTAATCAGCAGGATCCTCGGGTGGCAACTCCACTGATTGATGGCATTGTTTTTTCTGTGATTTATTTCAAGTGCATAGTTTGTGCAAACTGGTGTGTAGTGGCATACATTGTGAATTCAAGACATACATAGGTACATCTAATTTATTTCATTTTCCCTCCCTTTCCACCCACCTCTCAGGGTTGGTCTGAAATGCTGTAGAAATAAACCCAGTTTTTTAATTAAGACCTCATGCTACACTGTCAAATCGCCAAGTGCACGAGGGCTCTCTCACAGACATTTTGAGCCCTTTAGAGACCCTTTTCGTAAGTCCGCATTTCTGCAGACTTTGGCTGAGGGAATTGTCCACAGTTCATAGCGGTATGACGTGAAACACGGGGGTTACCAGGGGAAACCTGGAAGCGAGAGGAGTATTAAGGCAAATCCGCGTTATAAGAGAAGAAAACAGTAAACAAACAAGCATCAACTCCAGATGTTAAAATTGTTTAAAGTTTTCTTAAGATGGTGCATAGATCACATGAAGTCAGAGGAATGCAATCACCTCATTACATACTAAGTTTATTCAACTATTTATTTTAGTTTTTGCTTAATGATGCTGTTTCACCAACAGTAGCATATTGATTAATTACAAATATAAATTGACATTTAGGCTACCTCTCCTCCACTCTGGCGGCCGAGAGCCTGCACGACTTAAAAATAAGTGAAAAACATAAAATACTAAGTGTGCAACTTGTTTCAGCGTCGTCAAGGTAACATAATAAAGTGGCAAAGTGCTGTCCCGTTCCGGTTTACAGCATTTTGAGCCGTTGCAGCCTCTTGCACTCAATCACTTTCCAAGAGTTGTCAGTAAAGTCTGTGAGGGTTCAGGGCTTAGGGGGGGGGGGCATTGGGATTGGGCCAAGATCCCCAGGTGATCTACTGTGCACCCTGCCAGTGCTGGGGGTGTGGCTTATAGGGCACACTTTTCACTATTGTGTACCAGGAGGTCATGGAGGCGGGGCCCCTTTAATGCCAGAATGTGGGGGCCTGTTAATTCATGGCCTGTTATGCGTTACGTTATAGACAAGTCATAGCACGGATGTCTAGCTGAATTTAAGATAAAAAGCATTTAAAAAAAAAGAGGGATTATAACCAAACGTTAACAACATGTTATTGAAATTGGATTAAGAAACACTCCTGCCGATCCTGTTTTTAAACTGTTTTGTTATCTTGAGGGAAACGAGAAAAGTATCCAGTTATCCTGGGAAAAAGGGAATAAAAAAAATTTATTTGAGTCACTTGGCCACTTAGGGCTTCCGTACAAAACATAACAACTGTAGTAGTAATAGCAACATTCATACATAAAAAACATTATACTTTATTCTTTGAGTCTAGATAAAAATAAATTACATAATTATTTGTATTTGCATGCTGTTTAGGGGTCCCTGGGGGTATTTAAATGCTGTCCGGCCCTGGCAGCAGGGGCTCCTGATGCTTCTCTTCTTGACTGGCTCACAAACTGCACCGACGTCATTTGCTCTAAATGAGAAAATAAATGCTTTCACTAAACTGTTGACTCGTTAATGTCCACATGAGGGCCTCTGTGTTCTCTCTGTTGCCTCCAAACCTCTCTCCTCTTTTCAAGCCTTTGCCAAATTCCCTCCCTCCTCCCTCCCTCCTCCTCCTCTCTGCCTGCCAGTAGCCTCTCTCAGGCCGCGTAGGGGAGCATTCACACCCCGCTGTCGGCGTTTAGCGGATGGGGCTCTCAGCTTGAGCCGGAGGGAGGAGGAGGAGGAGAAACATGAACGGTAACCCGTGTGCCCGCAGGCTGGCCCGGCGCTCCAAGTCCGCCCTGCTGGTCGCCGCTCTGGCCGTCCTGCTGGTCCAGACTCTCATCGTGTGGAACTTCAGCAGCCTGGACTCTGCCGGCGGGGACGGAGGCGCCCGGAGCCGGGAGAAGAGAGAGGACCGAGCCGGGGGACTCAACAAAGCCGACTGGGATCTCCCGCGGAGAGGGCTGCAGAAGAAGGGTGACCCGCCGCCGCCGCTGCTCGGAAAGGCGGCCGTTCGGCACAAGCTGCAGGCGGTAGGTTTGAATGATATCTGCCTCAGTATTAATGCATTGTGTGAGTTTAATTAGATCTTCACACCTGTGTTTCTTCTACCGACTGGAAAATGGGCGTTTGTCCCGGAGGGAAACCGCATGGAAGCGATAGAGATGATGCGACTGAGTGGCTGCAGCTGCTCGTCTGTTGTTCTGGCATTTGCATGAACGCAGTTGGCCGCTTTTCGCTCCCTTGTCTGGAGATGCGTGTCTGTAGGCCAAACTTAATATAAAAATCTGCCAATTTAACGTATCGATTAATGTTCCAGTTTAAACGGAACTCTCTTGCCTTTCCGGATAATTGTAGCTACGGTTCAGGTGACTTTAAGCACATCCAGTCTACATGCAGCAGTTAAACAATTTTAGAACTTAAAACTAGAATTAATTTGTTTGTTTCACCCGGTTTCCCTTCGTTGTGATTGCTACCAGTCAGCGGAAGAGAAAAAAAGTGTTGATGTTTGCTTAAGTAGCTATAGTGCCGATGCATTGATTATATACATGACGAATGTAAGAATGAGTCAGATATTGTCCAAAAATATCTTCATTCGTGTTCTCCAATACGTGTCCGTCTGTCAAAAATCAGGAGCAGATAAAATTGTGTGTTTTGCTAACGGAGTTTGGTGCGAAATTTCTCCACTCGCCAGACAACAGAGCGTCTCCCCTTGTAGAACATGATTTTCGTTACTTTTAATGTAAACGCTCAAAAGATTATTTACAAATCCCGTAACTCCAAGCTTTAACATCCATTTAAACATTTCATATTAAGGTAACTGTAAGGGATACAAGTGGTGAGTCTGTTCCTAGAGTTGTGATTTATGGGTTTAATTAAAACTCTTCTTTTGGTGAAAGTGAGGGACCCCAGTGACATCTTTAGGACACTGGGAAATGACTAAGCCATTTATTCATGGAAATGGGTCACCTCTGATATAAGCGTGTAAAAATGAAATTGGTCATTTATATTAACAGGGGGAAAATAAAAATGTTGCTTGCCAAGTCAAAGAGAAAGCTCTTCTTTCTTCTCTCTTCCCACATTTATGACTTGATGCTGCCTCCATTAACTAGATTTGATTCCAGTGCAGTATGCATCCTCTACATCAGTGGTTCCCCCACAGTCCTAAGTACTCTTTTTCATTGCCCTTTCATAGATGGGGTGGCATTATGGGATTGTTCAATGGTAGTTTTGGGCCACCTCTGCTGCCATTTTGAGTGACAGAAACAGGATGTTTTGTAGCTTTTTGTTGTTTGTCTTGTTGTCTAACTAGTCTTTCTGCAGTCTTTATCATATTAGTGTAACTGCACAGTACAAGTACACACATGATCTGGAGTAGGGCTGAACAATATGTGATTACAGGTATTGCAATGTGAGTCATGAATTTAGTGGGAATGGTAACTTTTGCATTATAATATTATCATAATTTCCACTGAAAAAAAATATAAAAATGATGATATGATTTTTGCTGGGATCTCTACCGAACAAGCATGTTTCCGCTTGTTGAAAAAGAATGTTTCACTTGGCCAGTGTGTTTTTTATTTTTATTTTTTTAAATGTTCAGAAAATAATAATGTTATGTTATGTGTGTGTGTGTGTGTGTGTGTGTGTGTGTGTTGCTTTACCTGCTGGGATCCAGGTGTGTTCTCGTGTTGTTAACACATGAACGTACTGTACATGCTACTCATTGAATGTGTGTGAGAGACAGAGGGAGAGAGACGTGGGCTGTATTGCAGGCATCTAGTTTTACTTCCTTTCATTACAGTTTACCGGGTACCCTGTGATCTTCCCTCTGTGTGTGTGTGTCAGAGCCGTGATATGTCCTGACAGTTATTGCCTTTTAAAACAGTAGAGATACATGCCAGCACTATTTTTTTTATTTATTTTTTTTACAGAAAAGGAGCTTGGGAGGTGAAGAGTGGCAGAGGGAGAAAGATAAAACAGGATAAAATGAAACAAAGGCAGCGGGGAAGAAGGTCGACGTGAGAGCTAAATGAGTAATTAGAAAGATCTGAAGACCTGGCTGAGCAGGGAAATAACTACAGACTTTATTAGTCTGTGAGAGAGTTTGAGGATTGTTAAAGATCAGATATGATGTTGAATCAAAACTACTGAGCCAATGTTTTGCTTTTAATTTGACTGTTTTTATAACCAAATCCCTTTTGAAAGATTCAGACAGCAGCCTGATGACAGCTCTGAATATACAAGGAACTCCTGTTCTTGCTGTTTTCTTCCACTTTCTCTTCTTCTTCCTCTTTTGTACTTTCAGTACGGTCAATTTTATTGATTCCAATTCTACTTATTAAACCTCTTTTTCTGATTTCAATCACTTCACCACAGATCTTGTCAGCGCTCGCTGACCTTTGTCCTCTTGCTCCTCTTCCCCTTCATGGCTAAAGTGAAAGGAGTCTCTGTACTAGAGGGGGCGTCTCTGGGGACTCGTCTCTAAGAAAACTATTATGTTGAGTCATTTGTAGACATCATTCGTTTCCCTTCAGTATAAAAGGTGAACGTCAGCTCACCTGTGTTTTGTGCTGGAGAGGTTGCTACTGTTTGTTATATCTGGGGCGTCATTGTAGCTGGGGGAGCGAGACACCTTGAACACGGTGCGTTCCTTCAGATTCACGCCGTGTTGAAGGAAACGCTTCGTCATGTTGGAGCTGCTTCCTCCCTCGCACCAAACCTCCTTACTGCAGCTGTTGCATTTTGCTGTGTTGTTCTCTTTTTTTTTTTTTTTTTAAGTGAAGCTAAGCCAAACTTTGGAGCGTTTGCTGCGGTCTGCCACGGTCCAGGACTGGAAACAGAAGGACTCTCTTCTTCATGCTTTGTTGACGTAACACATGAGGTGACGTCAGGTCGGCGTAGCAGCTCCTGGCAGATAAGAGACAATTTGATGAACTGTAAAATGCTCACTGCAGTTCAGTCAGGAGCTGAGATATGCAGGAAGTTAGGAACAGAGGAGCAGAATTGAGATGCAAGGGTCTTAGCAGATCCACGGTTCTTGGAAATTTGGTACCGGTTCTGGATACCCAACCCTATTCTTGACGTTTCTAACAGCTTTGAAATAAGTGCTTATTTTTGCCTTTGAAACATCTCAGGAAATGTTTAACATTCGCATCTTTCGAACGACTCTGAGCTCTTGAGTTTCCTCCAAAATTTGCTTCACGTTCGGCCTGAACACGAGGCTTCTACTGCTGGTCCGTACGTGCTATTAGCTATTCTGCTGCTGTTAGCTGTTCTTGTAACCAGTGGTGGGGCTAAGAATGTAGAGCTGGGAGTCACACACTCTTTATCATCATCAAATATTCTGCGGATCATTTTCTCAATGACTTGTTTTGTCTATGAAACATCAGAAGACAAAATGTCCATCACAACCCAAGGAGACTCTTCAATGTCACATTGTCAGTTTAAAATCTCAAAAATATTCAGTCTTATCATAAAAGAAGGTTCAAGGTTCATTATCCACAATGCAGAAGTGTTGGACAGACTGAATGACTTGCTGACATGGGGGGGCAGCTAACAATAATTTCATTGTCCAGTTGTTTCAAAATGTTTATAATATAAACCTAAGAAAAGCAACACATCCTCATGTTTGTTTGGATATTAAATATAACTGAAACCATTAATCGATTATAAAAATAAATCAGTTGTCTGTTGATTGACTAATGGGTTTTAAAGCTTTACCACAGTGGGGCTGAAAATAGATCTTAATATGTCTGCTGCCGCTTTTATCATCAGTTAAAAACTTTCAGCTGACAACTATTTTAATATGTGATTAATTAAGTTAATAATAAATTAAGTTATTTATAATGCAAAATGCCAACTCTTCAGGGCTTTTCCATGTTTTATATGATCATAGACTTAATATTTTCCTTTCATGGTGGGGATTCTTCACTATAATCTTACATTTTAGAGACTTAATAAAAATAAGTCACTAAATAATTAGCTTATTTTAATATATTTTCTTTAACCCACACGCTTACTGTTTTATTTATTTACTTTTATTTTTACAGAACTTGTATATTTTATATATATATTTTTAATTATTATTTTATTTTTTATTAAAACACACAAACACAACTTCTTCTGTTTTATTTACTTATTTAATGAAATGTATGAAATTAATTGTTGTGTAATTTATATGTAGCTTTGGCAATATCTAATATAATTTAAAAATAATAATAATAATTGGCTGATCGGTTGATAATAAACAGTCCCCAGGTGCAGCCCTGATAGAGGCCAGCCCTATTTTCTATCTGTTGTTTTGTGTTAACCCAGTGAATGTCGCTCAAGGCTGAACATGTGTAAAGTGTGTGTGGGTGTTTATTGACAGGAAGAAGCATCCTATTTACAGTAAACGACTGGACATCATTTGAAGGAGCTCAATAAAAACTGAAACACCCCCCGCCGCCTATACTGTGACCGTGTGTGTCCATCATAGTGTAGCACCGTGTGCACTGACTGTTAAGTGTATTTACAGCAGTCGTGGATGGCGCCACAGCGGCACAACTCTCACATTCATCACACCTTTGAGGGGATGGACACACACACGGACACACACGGACACACACACACACACAGAGTGCTGACCACATGTGTATCAGAGCTGATTCACATCCTAACAGCCAGGTCAAATCAGATTAGAGGATTGGTTTGGATCAGGTTTCTCTGATGGGATTTATACTTTCTAATCTAGTTTAGATTGTTCAATAATCCCTAAATACCAGGCATGTGTGTGTTTGTGTTCTTCTGTATCTGTGAGGACCACTTTTGGACCTTTTGAGAACATTTTGTTGGGTTAGGATTAGGCAAATGGCTGTGATGGTTGTGGTGGAGCTTCTAATGAAACCACCACTGGGCTGCCCAATGAGACCATCGATGGTTTTACAATGACTACTACTACTAATAATAATAATAGTTTGTGTAGTTTTGGCACCTTCACCACTTGTGAAATATACTTACGTGTTTGAAAGAGTTTGTAAGGACACATTTTTTTGTCATGAATGTGCCTTCAGTCAAAACTGCAGGGCGCAGTGTCTCAATGTTCCCACAGCACACACCGTGCTGGCATGTTACCGTCTCTATTGGCGATTAAGAACAACACACTTATGTTAAAACCAGAAAGCTGCTTTATGGGGTTTTTTTAAATCTATATTCTTTGAGATAATTCTCACTAAATCTGGCATAGATAGACTTAAATCCCTGCTGTAATCCCGGGTGATCCTGCGGGTCCCGAGGCTACTACAGCCAGGTTTCACAGCGCCATGCCGTCCCTCATAAAAGTCCATTTAGCTTACTTTCTGTCCATCTGGCTCTGTTTTTTCTTTGTCCCGCCAGCTCTATTTTCAGCATTTTGTTCAGACTTCCATGATTTTCCTTTGGGACTGTTTTCTTCTTCTTTCTCTTGAGCGTTTTCTGATCCTCGCCAGCTTCTTAGTTTTTTGTTTTCTCGCTGCATCTTTGGATTAAAAAGAGAGAGACAAAGGAAATAATGAACATCACATATAATTTATGGATTTGACGGTGCAAAGACATGAAAAATCCTGCTTACAGTTCAAAAGAAACTGCCACGCCATTTCACAGTTTACCATTTACTCATGTTCAATTCTGCTCATTAGCTAAATCATATTTGTTTGAACTTGCGGTATGAATGACATACAAACGATTTTTATTTTGAGATAATGAGACGTTTAAGTCGTGAAAAATATTCCCTTAGCTTCACTTCCTGATGTTCTTCGCCTCCGGCTTGTGTTGTTATTTTTGTCAGGACACTTTGTTGTGTATTTGTGCTTACCTAATGGGTGGTTTGCAATGAATATATAAAAAGCTGATTCATGCTCTCCAGAGGACGAACTCTTGATTTAAATTACCCGAAGATCTTTCCTCCAGCGTCACTCTCAGGACAACACGTCCTCATGCCTAAACCAAATAGGTCGATTGTCCCAAAACAACAAGTACCAGTAGCACGACAGACGAATCGGACCTTGAGTACGTTGTGTACACGTGGTATTTATTGTGAAACACGGTGGTAGTTTGGTTTGGTTTAGCCAAGATAAAAACTTGGTTAGGTTGAGGCGGTCTCCTGAGTGGAAGTCCTGAGTTTACTTCCCTCGTCCAACAAACCACCACCTCCTCACACGGACTTTGTCGCTCTTATGCTACCTCACCTGACTTCTTCCGCCACTAGAGGTCGAGGCCTAACAAAAAACGTAAATATGGGTCGTAATCAGCTGCTGCATAATCGACCTAAACGGCCATGTTTTTGTGAAGACGGGCTGCTCAGGACAAAGGAGGGCTCTAGGAATACCTAGATCATGTGTATCGCACACCTTCTTGATAGTTTGCTGTGTAAAGAATATTGCAGTGTTTAGGTGACACTAACATGGAATAAGATTCTTAGTTGTTTTTAGTTGAGCTGAAGGGATTTGTTAGGTAATATAGTCTGTTGATAGAAAATCAGCTGTTTTGATGATCGATTGATCGTTTCAGTAATTTTTACAAGCGAGAAATGGCTCAGTCAGCGGTTACGGAGACACCACGCTGGGGCTTTTTTTCCCCTGATGCTGGTAGAGATTACTGAGAGTGAAGACGTGAAGCAAGTGGAAAAGTTTCGGTGATCGTTTGCTATCTAGCACAGCCGTCTCCACAACAAAACCTCTGCTCAGGTTTCCATCCAAATTTAGTGGAAATTTAAACCAAATTTCCCGAATATCTGTAATAAAAAAACAAACGATGCACGTTTCCATCCTGTCTGTTCTATGAATATTAAGAGTTAATTTAGATAAACTGTTGGTGGAGTGAATTCTCTAGTCGCTGACATTAAACCATCGCAGAACAAGAGCACAAAGCAAGATGACGTCATTAATAGAGCTCCTGCTGAGGCTCAAACAAGACGGAAATTTGACCTTTCTGTTAGTTGCATGTGCAGAAGTTTACAGTCTCCTCGTCGTCCCGCGCAGATCTGATGTTTTCAGCTCTGAAGTCAGCTGCTACATCTAGGTCATGATTTAGGTTTCGTTAGGTCTGTTTCCATTACGCTCTGTGTCACTTTTTTTTTTTTTTTATCAGTGCATCAACTTTTTCCACCTCAGCCAAGCAGAACTTTTTTTTTTTTTTTTTCCCACTCAAATTGAAAATGCACACAAAAGTAGGTGGATGGAAACACTTAGAGATGTTGAAACAAAACACGGCGACTGCACAGAACAGTCTCATAATCAGTAATGAAACAGCGCGGACCTTTCCACCTATAGTCATATCAGTTTATTCACTCTCATGAACAGTTAACACACTAACCCTGTGACTCTTACATCTACTTCACCTGTTTATTATTATTATTATTATTCACTGTTGAAATTCAGTTGCTGTTGTAAATACTATATCATGTTCATAAAACTACCTGTACAGAAATATTCCAGCATCCTTTGCACTCTGCTCTACTACACTATTGTCTTGCTTTTCTACACGTTGTTGTTTCTGCTTGTATGTATCTGTACATGGTAGTTTGTGTCTGTTTTTGGCTGAGCTTGTTGTCCTGTTTGTTTATGCTTGTTCTGTGGACGTACATTGTCAAATTACCCGGCTGATAAAAGTGATTCTGATATAGCAAAGTAATTGAAAAAACGCTTACTGTGAGGAATATAATTAAAGCGCATTACAGCCTGGTCACGTACGGTACGTCCTTCTGGTGTTGTTGTGTGGTCAACAAATCTGCCCCTGAGCTATAAATCAAAACTGACACAGTGTTGTGTGTTTAAGAACATTCTCATATGCTTTCCCAACCCTTTCGATCCGGTTTCATAAACACAGGTAAAAGGTTCTTTTTCTGGAAGACATTTTGGTTATATAGTATAGTGTAGTGTAAGGTTTACACTGGGCAAAGGCAATGCATTCCAGGCTGTATGTTCCCGCAGGAATACTGAGCTCAAACACACACATACACAAGTGTTTGATTAATGCATAACTGGGCCTCTTGATGCTGCCTACAGCCTGGTGAAAGAACTCTTTATTGCTTGATATGAAGGTGTTTGCTCTCGTATATCACAGGCCACTTTATTAGGTACACCCTGCTAGTCCAGGGTTGGACTAGCAGCCTAGCAACTTTGCCTTCAGAACGATTTTGAATGATTTGAGCTTGGTGACATGAGGCATTATCCTGCTGGAAGCAGCCATCAGAAGATGGGTACGTTGGTATTCTGCGTACCTCGGTTGTAACGAGTGGCTATTTGAGTTACTGTTGCCTTTCTGTCATCTCGAACCAGTCTGCCCATCCTCCTCTGACCTCTGACATCAACAAGGCATTTTCGTCCACACAACTGCCGCTCACTGGATATTTCCTCTTTTTCGGACCATTGTCTGTAAACCCTAGAGATGGTTGTGCAGATCAGCAGTTTCTGAAATACTCAGACCAGCCCGTCTGGCACCAACAACCATGCCACGTTAAAAAGTCACTTAAATCCCCTTTCTTCCCCATTCTGATGCTGCGTTTGAACTTCAGCAAGTTGTCTTGACCACGTCTACATGCCTAAATGCATTAAGTTGCAGCCATGTGATTGGCTGATTAGGTTTTTGTGTAACAGACAATTAAACAGGTGTACTTAATAAAGTGGGCGCACACACGCACACACACACACTTACTTTTCATTATGAACCCTGCCCCCCCTTCTTGCTGTCTCTAAATGTCATTTAGGATTTAAAGCTGCTGTTTTTTATTATTTGTGCAGAGATGTCTTTAAGTGGAATACTTTCATGCAGGGAGATGCCAATCATTTTACTTTTTCAACTACTCTGGGCTCTTTAAATCCTTGTAATAATAGCCTTGGGAAATAATTACTCAAAGGGAGATTGATCTCAAAGGCGTGGTCCACAAATCTATTTTACTTTGAGGAAAATGTTCCCACATGAAAGGCATGACAAAAAAAATATGGAAAGAGAACTGAATTTGACATTTATATTTAACATTTTTATTATTTATTAAAGAGAAACTCCACCGAATTACAAACTAAATAAATGAAGTAGAAGCTTCAACTGAGATGTGTTGTAGTTTCTGACGTGCTGTACTTAAAGATATAATAAAGGGCTGCTCCCGAAGAATTTTCTAGTCGTTAGTTCAAGCAGTTAGTCAACTAGTTGTCGCACGTTTATCATATTAGTTTAATTATTTAAATATATATTTTTGGGGCATCAGAAAATGGTTTAAATTGCAGGGCTGTGAAATA
The DNA here is from genome assembly GCF_021292245.1 of Micropterus dolomieu. Lineage (NCBI taxonomy): Eukaryota > Metazoa > Chordata > Actinopteri > Centrarchiformes > Centrarchidae > Micropterus > Micropterus dolomieu. Next base: position 28,870,028 of record NC_060151.1, read on the forward strand.
ACGTTATATGTAACATTGTTAACACTGTGCTAGTTTACAGATTAGGGTTGGACAATAAAACAGTAACAATAATTATCGCAAACATTTTTTAAATAACAATATAACAAATGTTCAATTAATATTCAATAAATGTTTGATTTAATTCATTTGAATCACACACGAAATAGGACCTAATGTTTTATTAAGATGTTTATTTTGTTGAGGAAAAAGGACTGAAAAAAGCTTTTACTTAATATTACTCATGCATATTTTGAAGTTGAATATATATTCATGATTGTTTTGAATGTTCTGCTTCAGATTTTTTTCTTAAACTTGAAAGAAATTTAATATTTATTGTGATAAGTATCTATCGAACGATATGAAACTTTTTATCGTGAGAACATTTTTGGCCATATCGTCCAGCCCTACGAACCGTAACAATGAGCCTTCAAAGTGTTAATTTTATAAGCTCGAGCACACAGCGAGCCGCCTGGTAATGGCACGCGTTAATGATTCTGAATCTGTCGGAACAACCAGCAGCGAGACTGAACATTTTGTCTGTTTATTCCAACGCAGTATAACATCACACAAGTCTCGTTCTTCAAAACACGGGAATAAACAACTTCCAGCTACAAGGACAAACACTCAGGCTTCAACAAGATGGATGATGGATAACGTTACTTAACCCGCTACAAACTCGCTCCTCTCCCACTTGAAGCCTCTTCTGAACCGGTCCTCGCGACCGTGGTCAGAGTCCTGGCTGGAGCTGCTGTAAACCACCTCGGTACAGTATTCCCTGTCACCAAACTGGCCTCGGAGGCTGGGTTCAGTCCCGGTTCCTGTTCACCGGGGGGCAACTCAGCCTGGTTCTGTTGCCGGAAGTAGTGACGTAAACAAACACCAACTATACTCCTAGTTGGAGTCAGTGTTGGAGAGAAACCCTCAGCCGGGCCAAATGTCTGCAGGTCCGTCGCACACTTTAAATAATCTGTTCAATAAAACACGTCCAGTATATTTTAAGCTTACTGAAAATCCAATACAGAGTACAGGTGAATCTGAGCTGGTCCCAGGAGCAACTGATCCAGGTCCGTATCACATTAAGTTAAATACCTTTATGCTCTCCTCCTTATGTGGGTCTTAACTCAAGGTCCGCCTGGTCTAATCTTTACCCATCTGACTTTTGACACCATCATTTACGTACCAAGCCCCCTCTGCACCCTCTGGGGATAATGTAATATCCCTGCATTACGTTAATAAAAAATAAAAGCTTCACTGCAGCCAACCAACAGGCTTCTCACCGGTTTTTAGAAAGTGTTCATTCAAGGGACGCCGGTCTGGAGAGGTGATGAAGGCCTCAAAGGTACAAACTCAAGGGAAAAGATGGCCGTTATCAGTCCAAAAAGCCCAGCCATGGCCACGTGTGTTCCTTGAAGGAATGTCAAGGCAGAAATCTGCACTCTAATAACACACTGTCTGTCTGATGGATGAATTTGATTCTCTTAAATGTTAAATGATGATCCTTTATATCTCAGTATGAGTTTGGTTGGCAGCGTCTACAATCTAACCACACTCCTCACCGCATTTTGGCACCAATGCCGCGTTTTGACATTTAACTGTGGTCAGAAAACCTTTACAAAACACGCAGATTTATCCTCATCAGTGTGAACACAACCTCCTAATCAACAGATGCCAGAGCAACAGGTCCACTGTCGTCCACCCTTCCCCTCCCCTCTCGCTCTCCTCTCTTTTAAAGTCTCTTGCCCGGGGCGTCTGAGGGAACAGACTCTCTTGTCTCTTTTATGTCGCCTTTATCGTCGAGCAGCAGGAGGTCTGAAGGCAGCGAACACGACTTCAATAAGAACCTGCTGAGGAGGAGAGAGGCTGAGTGCAAACTGACTCACACAGCAACACAGTTAGCAAGAAAGCAGTGTGTGTGTGCGCATAAAGAATGATGTCTTTGTAGGTAAGCGTTGGCATTTTAGCTGTGGTCGGTCTCCATGGTATGCACAGGCTTCTGGGAAAAAACGCAGTAGGAACTGTGAAGGAGAGAGAAACTGCAGCTTCTGTTATTATGTCCGCAAATTACAGGCAGAATCGCTCGAGGACATTTTTACAGTTTGAGCGTTCAGAGACGCTTAATTTAGGAGGAGAAATTACTTAGTGAGGAGACGTGTGCCAAGAAGAAATGGATGATTTTTATTAAAGGCTGGTAATAATATTAGGACTAGGAGATCTCGCGACGTTAAAACCTGAAGATATTTCATGTCGAGGTGAAAAGCTGGAGTGAGGGTGAAATTAGCACAGAAGATGCCCACGCCACTTTTATTAAATCATTTGTGTAATAATAATAAACGATGACAAACAATACATACAAACAATATATACAAATAATGTTAGCAACATTTCAAAATGCACCTGCGTTGTTTTGTGACTTTGTGATTTTATGACTTGTTGAATAAAAGACTATTTTCCAGTCCTAAAATTCTTAAAAATAATGTTAAAATATCGTCTCGTCACATGAGCTAAGTTTATTATCACAACTCTAATTAGGTCTGCAATTAATGATTATTTTAATTATCGATTCTTCAGCAAATTTATTAATTTATTTTAGTGAGAAAATAGTTGTTTAGTCTTGAAAAATGTCAACTTTCTCTGTCTCTTGTTTTATCTAACCAACAGCCTAAAGATGTTCAGTTCATTATTATGGAATCATAAGAAAACTAGACTAGAACCAGTGAAGTTTGGTGATTTTGGCTTAAAAACGGTTACCAATTAATTTTCCAATTAATTAACTGACCAATTGTTTCAGCTCTACTTTTTTTTAGATTATGTATTTAATGTCAGAAAACAGAAAGACGGGCGACGGAAACAAGTTCCCAGAGCTTAAGGTGAAGTCTTCAGATGTTGTCAGACCAGAAAAACCTACAGATATTCTGCCTACAGTAACAAAAAAAGAAGCAAATCCTTACATTTTTGATGCTTGAACCAGATAATGTTTATTTTTGCCTTTCACAATCAACTCAAAGTGAGTTCTGCAACCAAATAAGTAAGAAATAAACCGTTTAAACTATGAATTCTGTTTCCTGCATTTAGATGGTTGACATTAACAAAGCTAAACATTAGTTTTTTAACATATAAAAATAGTACTTACTATGTATATTACTGTATTATCAATGCACAAACTCCTACTTAAGACAGTTTCACTTTGCATCTTTACTTAAATTACATATTACCTATATATACTTTATGTTTAAGTCAAGAATCTTGTCGAAGACAAATATAATTACACATTGTCACCTGTAAATCAAAGTACAGACTAAATGATTATGAGTCCCCGGGGCGTCCGGATGGCCTAGTGGTTCAGACAACATGTAATTGCAACGTTCTCAGTTTGATTCAGGCCGAGAATCTTTGCTGCACGTCATCCCCCCCTTTCTCATCCTGTCTGTCTCAATAAAACACTTTTAGAAAAGACCTTTGAGTGATGTGAGTGTTGATCCTCCTCTTGCTGCTTCAAAGGCAAAATACGTGGAGGGAAAAAAAAAGTCCATCGAACACTTGCGGCTGCGGGTAAATCTCATTGCAGTGAGATGAGTGTAAATGAGCTTTTACAACATTTTTATAAACTCATAGGTAGGTTCTCTCATCTGGATTAAGGCTTGTTATGTTAATTATGTTTGATAGTAAAATGAATATATTTGGCTTTGGACTGTTGGCCAGACAAGAAAATAAATGTTATAAAATGTTATATGTTATAAAATAAATGTTATAAAATAAAAGTCAGCTTGGTCTTTGGGATGTATCTTTCAGACAGAGAAAAGATAATAACAAAATAATGGAAACCTACTGAAAGTATTTCCCTTAGCTCCACCCCCAGGACAAACTTTACATTTTTAACTATTAAGAATAGATATATTCTCAGTGTTCTTTTAGTCAGTGGAGTTGGTCACTGGTTTCCTCTGCACTCTTACTCTTCAATGATAGCAGCAAAGCAGGAAATATTCACTGTCTCTATATATACACACACACACACACACACACACACACACACACACACACACACACACACACACACACACACACACACACACACACACACACACACACGCACGCACACATTCCTCTGCGCTGATATTACAGAAGAGATAATGAAAGGTTGTCTGAGGAGCAGGTGGCAAGAGCTGATATTACTCCCTTCCCACAGGCACTCCGACACACACACACAGAAACTCACACTTTATCCCTGGAAAAGGCAGGTAGAGGGCGTTCTGTGGGATCAAAATGCCCATCGAGGTGATGCGGCTTGTCATGTAGATCACCACTTGACTCTGGGAGTTCAAGGCCACAGCTGCCTGTGTCGCAGTCGTCAAAGGTCATTTCAGCTCAGGAAATCATTTCCTTCCCCCCCTTTTTTCCTTCTTGTGTCTCTTCACCTCTTTGTTTTTCTTCCCTGGAAAGAGAAAGTGAATTTGATCACTTACCTGCACGAGTAAATATACTGTAGATTATCCATCTGCACAGTTCTGAATAAAGCGTCTTGTTTAATCTTATTGCGTCCACGGGAGCCTGTTAGGTTTGGTGATGATGTGAATAAGGGTTACGGTGGTTATGGTCTTCTTGTGGTATTAGATTTTCAGGTGATTGAATGGTGATCCTCTTGATTTCTTGCCTTCAGCGAAAGGAGGATGCAAACATATATAATAAAAACTGTTGGTTTTATCATAAGAAACTAACATGAAAACATTAAACTGCATTTACTGATTTGCTGTGCGAGTGTGACGGAAGCCAGCGAGGCTGTGCGGTGAGTTAACCTCACTCCCCGACACCCTAAGAGATGCACTGCGACCAACGCTAGTGCCCATGGGTTTTTATGGCTTACTTTGGCTGTCCTTCAACTCAACAACCAATCATGATGATTTCAGCTAAATTGCTGTTAAAGCCATGTTTCCATCCAATTGTCATGCGAATTTTAAGCATACTTTTGAAATGTTGCAAAAAAGGGGGAAAAAAAGAAATTGCAAAATATGTGCGTTTCCATCAGCTGGTTTGGAGCAAATAAACCAGGCTAGGGCGAGCGTCGTTACGTCAGTAGTTGACGTTACACATGGCTGTAATAAACAAGACGTATGGGTTCCAAACCAGAAACAAAACCAGCCGTATGGACCTCATTAATCTTAGAAAACTGGAGAGAGTTCCTCAGAAATGTGTTTCAAACGGCCAAGTTGCCAGCAGCCATGTCTCCATGTTATGCAGAGTTTTGCCTGCCTGCCGAGAATTGCATGCACCTCCAAATGATGCTTTTAAAAGCTCTGTCATTTGTGGGGTTCATTAATGGTGATAAATGATTAGAAGTATGTTTATGAACGTTTAGAGTTGTTAATATTTTATTATACTCAGTAGAAGTAGTATTCTGCAAAAATATGCGGTGATAATCGCGTTTGATCAGTGTGCAGAGCAAAGTATCTGAAAAGGACCTTTAAGAGCTGAATGTATAATTCCACAGAACAGATGATGAAGGCTACCTGCCCAGATTTGCAGAACTCTGCACAGCTGGACAAGAGGCCGACAGCATTTCTACCGACGGCTGCGTTCTACGTAATACGGTGCCAAACAGAGCAGTGGGCTTTGAGAGGGGGGGGTCTTAAAGAGCATCTACAGCTTGTTTCAGACAGAGGCTGAAATGAAGGCCTACATGAAGAGTCAGTATAAGACAGAGAATTATTTTTTTTAACTCCGAATCATGCAAAGCTGTCATACAGGAGTCACAGAACTACAATATAGGACTGGAATGGACTTTTCAGGGACCTTTCAGTCAATAAGTAGAGGCTGCAGTCACTTTCTGACAAGTGAAATACTGCATATTATGGGTTTTATTGGCAATTTAAATGTATTTTAACAGGTAAAAAGGACTGGATTGGTTGGAAAACAGCAAATAAAATAATGTAGAGTCATAAGGATAATTACAAAAGCCCTAAACGGCCTCTGTTTTCCCGTGATAATGGGATAATTTTCACGAGAGATTGGGGCGATACAGCTTTAACATACCGCCTGTGCTCCCGGCAATCACTTTTCGGCACGTGTGGCCGTGCGCAGCAGATACGTAGTTGTGTTACGTAGGTAGGTTATAACGGAGGGGAGGGGAATAAAGCTCATCAGACGTTTCCTAAAAATAAACATTGTTCACAAGTCCCGCACCTCGAGTCCGAGTCAAGTCTGAAATCGTTTGAGGACGAGTCTCAAGTCGAGTCTAAAGTCACTGTGTGTGCGACTTAAGGGCGACTCGAGTCCGAGTCTCAAACTCGAGTCCCCGTCTCTGGCACATAGTTTGCTATTTACACATCCAGCAGACACAGAAACATTTTACATTTTAACTTCATTTTAATCATTCATTTAGAGCTGTGTCCACCTGACGAGTCCAGTATTCACTCTCTTTAAGCTCTGTTTTTGGTCTCTAACAACTCCTGAGGAAAAATATCAGGCTCTTCAGCTGCTAGATGTTCTACTTTCTTTACCAGCAAGTCTCTGACTGTGTCTGTCTGCTGTGTGCTGCTGGGCAGGTAGTGTACTGTGTGAGCGTTATCAGTGTGTTTGTTGAAAACAGCTGGAAACACGGCTGATGAGAGCATAAAGCCATAAAACCAAAACAATGAGCTGAGAGAGGGAACTACAGGCTTGGTGAGAACTCTGTGTTGTCACTATGAATGACCCCTTTCACATATTCAGTGGTTAATATGAAAGTACTGATTCGACTCCTGTCCTGTCATTTTCCTTCTCGAGAAGGTGGAGCTGCATTCCAAACATTCAGCCTCAGTTGTCCCTGTGAAGGACAATCATCCAGTCCACTCCACACACAGATATTATGCATGCACTTGTATGCAGGCAGTTTTAATATTTTCTCAATCATCTTCTCTGTTATTTGATCTATTTCCATCCACCCACTCTGTGGCTAATTCTTCCTACACCACGCCTCCTAGCTAACCCGACATCACAAATATGGTTCCAGACCATTTTTAACCAGGGTGTAGGAGTTGGCCCGTAACCTCTGTAACAATGTCAACAGATTCTTTCTGCAGCAGCTTCACAATAAACCCCTCCAAGAGGTTTACATGTGGGAAGCTTTTAATGTGAAGCAGCAGCAGGAAGTATTTGATTAGCATTAAACTTATGTTAAATCCACAGCCATGCTAGTGATTCTGTGAGATTGTTCTGAGGCACAGTGGAGCATGCTAACAAGCTTACAATGGCAAAACCAACATGTGGATGTTTTGTAGGTTCAATGTTTGCTATGTTCACCACCTTAGTTTAGTGTGTTTGCATGCTTATGTTTGTTTAGTAGCGCCAAAGTCCTTATAGGCAAGTCCCGCCACTCGGCAACCATCTTGGCCACGCCCCCGGACGGTTATTTCAGACTAACAAGATCAGACCCATATTTAAATAAATGTGGAGAGAGACATAAAAGACATAAAACCAGCATGAATAAAACCACCAGTTAAATCTGATTTTTAAAAAAAAAAGGCTTAAAACGTTAGATGACTTTGCCCCAAAATAAGGTTTAAAAAGTGTTTTTCCCACCCGTTATACTTCTACTATGCAAGCGTAGTAGACCCTGACAGTAAAACCACACGATTGACTTAATAAGTTTCCCGGCTTGGCTCTTAAAAGCCAACGATCCACCATCTTTGGTGTTACAGGCTTTCCCAATAGAGCTGCAACGATTAATCAATGACTCGGTCGGAAGAGCAACTATTTTGATAATCGATTCGTTGTTTCAGTCGTTTAAAGCTAAAATGTGAAAAACTAGCTGGTTACATCTTCTTAAATGTGAGAAACTGCTGCTATTTTTGTAATTTATGATAGTAAATGAAGAGTCTTTGGATTTTGGACTGTTGGTTGGACCAAAGAAGCAATTTGAAGACGTCACTTTGTGCTCTGGAAAATTGTCATGAGCATTTTTCAGAATTTCTTGACATTTTATAAACCAAACAATTAGTCGATTAATCGTGACCATAATCGGCAGATTAGTCGTTAATGAAAGTAATCGTTAGTTGCAGCCCTAACTTGTATTACTTGCAGTTTAAGTGCCCTGTCTCCATTTTAACGTCTCTGGTAGAACTAAATGCAAAGTACAGCTAAGGCTGTTGGGAATGTCATTAATTCTGTTGGAAAAAAACGTTTTCCTTTTCAATTTCCTGAAGTCTACATATGAGACCAGATGTTTGATCAGCAGTTGTGATCACCAGTTATCTTTTCTGTGTGAAGAGGTTAAGGAACTCATTATCATGGTTTTATACAAATGTTGTCTTCTCTCTCACAGGACGTCTACCATTCCCACCGGCCTAAAGAGAAGCTGGACAGCAACAACAATGAGAACTCGGTCCCTAAAGACTTTGACACCATCGACAGCAACAGCAACCTTGGCGCTCGATCTCAACGCCAACGAGTGCCCAAGCACAAGCTGGACAAGGCCCAAGCACAGAGCATGCTGGGAAAATCCGCCAATGAGGTATTAAAGCACCCTCCCGTCCAACCAAGAGGGATGGGCTACAATCACAACCGCACCCAAATCAGTCAACCCCACCCGCAGGTGCCAACCGTCTCACCGCCCGCCCAGGGGTCCAATCCACCGATCTACTGGGAAAAGAGGTCGGCCTCCCAGGTGCCACGTGGTTTGGAGCCGAGGAAGGAGCAGCCGCAGTGCGAGATCAGCGGGAAGGAAGCCATTTCGGCTCTGTCCAGAGCCAAGAGCCGCGAGTGTCGGCAGCAGATCGTAGAGGTCTACTGCAAACACAAAGAGAGCACGCTGATGCCTGAGAAGGTGCCTCGCTACTGCCCCATAGAAGGTGAGACCAGCTGACACAAACGAAGATGAATTATAAGTTAATGATAAATAACGATTAATTAAAAATCTAAACTTGTTGGATATTGGACTATTGTTAGATGCTAAAATATAAAGTGTACAATGTGTCTCCAGTTACAGATACCGACTCTGCACTGTATGACAAGCATTTCCTGTGTTATGAAAAAACAATTCCTTGCTATTTATTTTTAACTTTGTTAGTCCAGACAACAACAACATTATTTACTTGTATTTACAACTAAACTCCTACTTGTATGTTGTTTTCTTACAGCTGTTTTAAAAATGATCAGGGAGTAAGGAGTCTTTTCTAAATCTTGAGGACTGTCCACTGGGAAAAGATTTGGTCCCCCTTCCTACCCTACGGAAGCCCTAAGCGGCCATCGATTCATATCTTTATTTTACTCCGTTTTCCCGTGATAACGAGATAATTTTCTCGTGATCTCGATAACAAAACAACAGTACAACACAGGGTTTGGCAAGAACGTTTGTTAATGGTAATTTCAAGGTGGTTTAGTGTCACTGATTAGCTCAGTGAGTAAGGTACATGACTCGTGTAGTTGTAAGATTGTGAGTTCAATCCTCACAGAAGATGAGTTTAAAAAACAAAAAAATCTTTTTCATATTCCTCTTCAACAAAGTTGTTAAGAAGATGACTGATTCACATGCTTAATTAATCACATGCTGGAGTGTGCGCATCCCGGCGATTGGTCCACATTCATCAAACTATGGACTTTTCATTTCCCCATCATTCCCAGGCAGAAGAAATTCATCCGCTTCATCCATTTTATAAGAATAAAAGATCTTTGCAGAGCGGGGGTCGAACCTGCAAGTCCTGTGCTCTACCAACTGAGCTAAATGCTGACTCAGCAAATTGACACGAAAATTATCACAAAGAAATGCACATGCCGACCCCTGTATTCAGTTATGGTTCGTTATCCCATGACGACGAGATAAAATAAAAATATGAATTGATGGCCGCTTAGGGCTTCCGTACTAACATAATCAATTGCATACAGTCCTGTACGGCGTGTCTTTCAGCTAGCTGGAGGAGGATTTCTCTCGTATATTTTTGTGTGACAGTCCACTAAATATTTTCTGCAGTAGTCTGTGAGCTTGGACTTTAGGAAACTTTCATAGGCATTTTCCACTATTTTTTAACAGAAGACCAAATGATTCATCAATAAATCAATTTTTCATTCATTATAATACAAATTAATTATAATAAATAATAATAATAATAAAATCCAATACAAATGATTGTTGGACCCCTAAAAAAATGTAAAACATTTCCATTTAGATCAGACATTACTCAAGCCCAACATCAGTACTCATCATTCTCCTGGAAAATAAAGTCTACAACGCGTTTTTATTTCATGTAGCTTCTGCTGCTTGCTGTGATGGTACGACCCATCGTTGTCAGTATTCGGTACGCAATGTCTATCTAACGGTCGTGACTAGTCTTCAAAATATTACAGAAAGATGTCAGACAAAATAGATGTCTTTTATATATATATTTTTTTTTTTTAAAGGCTGCAATTGTACAGGGACTGGTGCAGCATATTTCCAAGTTAAAGTAGGCTCTACTTATTGGTGTGGTCCACAGTATGAGCACACAGTATTATTGTACATAGTTTAAATGTATTAACCTGTGATTTAAGGACTGATTTATCCCCGAATTTGAACATACCCAGTGATTGAGCCTGTCAACAAATGAAAGGATGGCAGACTGAAAGCGTAGAAATTGGGTGAACAGACGGCAGCATTGAAGTGGCAGGTTGCAACAAGAGGTTTCATATTTTCCAAATTTATCCTTTGTGACACCATTTTTAACTCGGCACGTGCCAGTGCCACGACGCGGCATCCCGTTCGTTGCCAGCTCTATTTTCAGCGACTTAAAGCATGAATGGACACAACGAGGCTACTCACCAGAAAGATGATACTCATCCATCATGTAATTACACCCTAATTAAACAAGCAGTTTGTAGTCTTATTTTTGGAATGGCTGACTAATGATTTACTTGTAGTCGTGCTCTCGGAACCACCCTGGGCCGTTTTGAGGTTTAATCTATATGATTACAGGCTGCCTTGATGAGACGCTAGTCATTATATTCACAGACTGAAGCCAAGCTGGAGCAGCAGTGACAGATAATTTGGTTTTCTTGACGTCTGAGTTTGACTGACATGTGCTCAGTCGTTTAGAGAGAACAAGAGGGAAGTTGAAAGTTTTGCTGCACGACATCACTCCCCCTGCCTCCCTCTGTCTGTACAGCAGTGCTCGACTGAGCCGCCTGATTACAGTTATTTCTCCTCGAACTCCATTCCCAACATGCAACGCAGCCCAGGAAGGTCACTAATTAGGCCACGCAGGCCTCACCCTGCACCATCTTTAGATTGAGCGTGATGATGGAGAGGCATTAGGCCGTCGGAGGGTTTGTATATACAAGTGGCAGATTTAGCTCAGCCAGCCACAGATGCAGAGTATTTCCAGGAAACACGGAAGTGAAGATGGAGGCCCGGAGGGTTGACAGTGACGCTGTCTCACAACCCGCTCTTTAGACCAAGAAACCAGCGTCTCTATTTTCAGATGTGTGATCACACACTGGCAATGTGTTCTGAAAGTTGCTTGTGTTTAAATAAATATATCACAAACCACAGTTGGACTTTGAATATTTAGTCCTACTTAGTAGGTTTAGCGATTATTTACAGTATCCGATTCATTTCATGATTGTTATATGCACTTTCTTCAGATTGCTTATTTTTGTATGACCAACTGACCAAAATATACATTTTTCTATCATCATAAAAAACAAAGAAAGGTCCTTGAATGAATGAAGAATATTGTTGAAAATGATGCGATTTTTAAACGGTTGCCAATTAATTTTCTGTTTATCCACTAATCAGTTAGTCATTTCAGGCCTAGACGGCAAATATATCCATGTTAGCATTCAGGAAAGCTCAGAAACAAATATTTCCTCACCAACTGAGTGCTGACATAAACCACATTCCCAACAGGACATGAAGGCCTCATTAAAGTGAAATCACGTTAACAGCCATGTAAAAAAATAAAATGCTGTTTGTTTTGTAAGCTGACGTCTTTGTCTTCTTTGTCCAGGTAAGGCTAATGTGAACGTACAATGGGACGAGAACCCTTCAGATGCTGCCCAGCTCGTGCCTGTACGGATCGCCTTCGTCCTGGTCGTCCACGGCCGAGCCTCGCGTCAATTCAGGCGTCTCTTCAAAGCCATCTACCACACGTCGCACTACTACTACATCCACGTGGACCAGGTGAGATTACTGACTGTGTTAGTAACTGCAAAACATGCAAACAAACTGGTTTAAGTTTGTTCTCAACCACTTCGGCTAAGTGCTCCCGCTTACACTGAAAAAGACATGACAAGTTGAAAAATCTGAAGATGTGGAGGATGATTTGCATATTTGGGACCAGGCTAATCCAGAGCTGCCGATTGGGCTGTTAGCTCTCAGTGGGACTGGTAGTACTAGCAGTATTTTCACTTGACGGGGAGAATCATGTGATTCAGAGTTGATATCGAGATATTTCTTAATGCCTTGCTTTTAAAAGTGCTTAGAAAATAAAAGCATGCTGTAACCTTCATTCTTGTTGTCCACCCTCCTCAGAGGTCAAACTACCTCCACACAGATGTCCTGTCTCTGGCCGACCAGTATCCCAACGTCCGGGTCACTCCCTGGCGGATGTCCACCATCTGGGGCGGGGCCAGCCTGCTCACCATGTACCTGCGCAGCATGGAAGACCTTCTCAAAATGTCCGACTGGTCCTGGGACTTCTTCATCAACCTCAGCGCTGCAGACTACCCCATCAGGTGAGAGAGTGGGGGCACCTAATTGGATTACATTTACTTTTTTAGGATAACAGTTTGAAACTCTGAGGACTTCACAACCATGGCCCTTATCAGGTTTTCTATTTTTGCTTAAACAAAAAGACTAAAAGCCAAAAGACAGTAACGTTCTCACTGAAACAGCCTCTTGATCCATAAAGGTTTGGTTGAAAATCCCTCAATTGTTCCCCGTTTTGTATCCATGTAGAAGGCTGTAGGAGATTTGCCCATCAAGTCAAGTTCCTACCGAACACACAGCTCATTGATCTGTTAAAGCACTGTGGCAGCTTATGTCCACTAACCAGTGGCCTCGCAGCGCTCCGAGCCTTGTTTGGTTTGTTTAAGGTCTTATGGATCAGGTTACGTGGCCAATAGACCTCAAGTGCATCGACTCCAAACGGACTGGGAGTCTATGGCTTTGAAGCAGAGCCCTTTAATGGCTGTTTTGCTGCTTGGGGATTTGAGGGGATCTGTATTGTTGAGGAAGGAGCTTGGCTGTGATCCGTGGTGATATTGACTGATGATTCACACATTGTGCTGTAGCTGCAGCTGTGAAGCTGGAGAGGTTCAATAAAGAGGTTTGTTGAGAGGTGTTAAGAGATTCCTTAAGCAGGATGAGGTCCAGATGTTTGTGTTTTTTACCAGATAGCCAGCAGTGTTGGATGGAGGACTACATGTGAGCTGACTTTGGAAATTCAGTTTTTGTTAGAACCATTAGTAAATAAATACAATTCAAAATCCCACAACAGGAAAATTAACAATGTTACAGCAGCAAGGGATAGTGAGGGGGGGAAAAAAGTCACAAGACACTCAAAAAATAAATAAATATAAGTAAAGAAAGAACTGCAACTAATGATTTTTTAAATAATTAATTTAATCTGCAGATTATTTTCTAATCTAATAATCATTATGTCTATATAATTACAGAAAATATTGACAAATACCTAAAGTCTTCTTACTCTGTCTTGTTTTGTACAAAGATATTCAATTTACAGTGATTTGTTTTCACGCTAGAGAAGCTAAAACCAGAGAATGTTTTGCGATCTTGCTTAAAAAGTTACCTAAACAAACAACTAATTATCAAAATAGGGCCAATGAATTTTCTGTAATTCGGTTACTCAGCTAATCATTTAAACTCTGGGAATGTGGTTACACCCTTGGGCAGCTTTAAAGCTGAGGTCAGGATTTAAACAAATTCCTAGTTTAACCCAATTATCTAAACCAAATTATTTGGAAGTGAAAACAAGGTGAAACTCTCAGTTGTGAACGTCTATTTGATTCTGCAGAGCTACTTCATGTCTTTCATACTTAATATACACAATAGGCAGGTGTGCACTGGATATTTTGGGTCTGCTTAGGGGTTTCTTCTAATTAAGTAGCTTAGTTATAGTAACTGGTTTTAAACTGGGGTTTGTTCAGAGCGTTTATCTTCCTCTGGCAGCTTGAAACTGTGATGATCCTAAACTGGCCTCTTTTGCTAATGACTCATGTTTATCTTTAAAAGTGCTAACATTAAACTTCCTCTTTGAAGACTGACAAAATGCCTGCAGGAAAAAAAGTTCCTCATCTTTCTATTCTTGCGAGGGCTCCTCATAAGGATAGAAATACAAGAACACAAACACTGACGCATGCTCTTCTGTCCTCCCGTCAGAGAGACTGTTTGAACACCCTTCCAGCTAAAATCCATAGCGCAGCCACAGCATTAGCACCGCACCATCAATAGCTGTGACATCATGAATGCACAGAGTGTCAGTCAATGGAGAGAGTGTGTGTGTGTGTGTGTGTGTGTGTGTGTGTGTTTTCCATAACTGTCAAGTGAAGGTCATATAAACTTTTTAAATATTAAACTGATATCAGAGCACAGTTCAAAAGGGTCAGACAGATGACAGAAAATCAACCAATCCTATTGATATAACTAGTGGCCATAGTATCGAGTTTTGTTCCTCTTATGGTTTAGATATAAGACGGGGGGGAAAAATCATAATTTTACCTAAAAGCAGACGCAGTGAGCTGCACTCTGATAAACATGTGGCTCAATTCACACGCGTGATGAAGCCTGCAGACACAGATGAATATAGGAAATTTAAAGCTAATATTTGCTTTCCTGCCGATATTCAAATGAGAAGATTGGTACCACTGTCACACAAGTACAGTTACTATGAAGTTACAGGAGGAAATGGCTAACCTGGCTCTGTCTGTGTGTAGCATGATACACCAACATTTCATCTGAAGATGTTTAACACGTTATATCTTGTGTGGAAAGGGGCATGTTGCGATTTTATGGGGCTAGTCCCAATTAGACGCCTGTCCCTTTTTACTGGCCTGGTGTAGCAACACGTCTCAATTAGAAGCCTGGTCTGGTTTTATAGAAGTTATAAAGGTTTAGGGCTGAAACAATTAATTGATTAAATCTATTAATTTGACGCTTCGGTCAATTCAAATAACTACATAGCGCACTGTTTCACACGGGCATTTATTACTGTCGCACTTACGCTGTGTGAACACGACGTGATTATGATGCCGCTGTTCGCAAAGTAGAGGAAGAGAGAGAAAATAGCGAGGGACGACGAAGGTCCAAAGAATGGGATTATTTCAAGCTAAAAGAAAACAACAACTCTGTAATGTTACACTCCGTCCCCCGTAAAACGAAACTGATGTGGCCTAACGCAACAGCACTTTACAAAAAGAACTTTAGCATTTAACTGAAACCATGGTTGAGTTGAACGCTATCAAAACTAAGCCGCAATCCTCAGCTGTAAATGTACACACGTGTGTTGTTTGTTCTGGGTGTAAAGGTTATAAAGCTGCTTAGATCATGGATATTTGGATGGATATTTTAGATCGGTAAGATTCTCCACAATCGTTTAGTTAATTTTACAGAAATAATGAGCAACAAAGTAGAATTCATTCAGATTTGCAGGCATGGTCAAAGAATTAAAGATCTGTCCCAAATACAGGCAGGGTGAGTTCAGTGATTTAAAGCCTGGGCTATTAATTGAAGTTTTACAGTATGTGCCAGACTATTTTTTGGCTGGGTGCAGTTAATGTGATTCCAGGAAGTTACTCGGGTCAGTTTTCGGTGTTTGGTTTCGCAGTCAAATGTAAATGCTCTGTATTTGTATAGCGCCTTTCTAGTCTTTTCGACCACTCAAAGCGCTTTTACACTACATCTGCATTCACCATTCACACACATTCATACACTGAGCCTAAGTGCTCAAACAGAAACTAACATTCATACACTGGTGGATCAGCCAACCAATTCGGGGTTCAGTATCTTGCCCAAGGACACTTCGACATGCAGCCCGGAGGAGCGGGTAATTGAAGCCGTCTGTATTTCTATTAACCTACGTAACTTATTTCTTATTTCACCAATTTAATTCTACTTCATTCCCCACCTTATTTTAGTGTTTATTCACAAGCCTAGGATACTTGAATCACCTCCCGTTCCCTTCAGTTCTCTTTTCCTCACTCTCACCTTCACCTCGGCTGCAAACACAGCGGCTTGCCCCGCCTCTTTCTGTCCCTCTCTCCCTGTATGTGTCTGCTCTGCTGACTTTCTCCTTCAGTAGTATCTATAATAAAGTTGCAGAAAAGAGACAGAACATGAGGCTTGTTAATGACAAAGGCTAATTAACGAGACCATGGCGGCCCGCCACTTCTTCTTCATGTTGAAGTCTTCATGTTACGCCATACAAGAACCACATGCAGCATTATTTATAAACTTGTTGAACTTAATGAATTTAGCGCGAGGATACACACAACGCCCAGTTTTCAAAATAAGGTGTCTATACAGCATGGAAATAAGATTAATTGGATTATATTCACAGAAAGTATAAAACTTATTACATGTGTCCAATAAAATTTAATAAAAACAATAAAATTTTAGGGAAATGACTTATTCTATCTTCTATTCTTTGATTTGGGCTTTTTGGAAAAACATTAAATAAATGACTTTTGTTGCTGTTTCACCACCATTTATAGCTCTACAATGGGTTAATGTTGAAATAGTTTATTAGAGCACAACATTATTTACAAGTGTACAAAGTTCTTCATAGATAACCTCCTAATTTTGCACCAAATTAATTAATTTAACCTTAAAATGTACAAAGTTTTCCTTGATGGGAGGGTCCAAGGCCCACCCACCATAGTCTTTTAAAATCCTGTGGGAAACACTGCTGCAAGAAAGCAAAGAAGTGTATTTCAAACCATTGTTTTAGTACATTGCAAAGTCTAAATGCAGCTTTGACTACTTGATCAAGATCATAATTTGCATTAAAAAAATCCTAGATGATGAGCATCTTTGTGATATATGACCAGTCGTAGACAAGCCTTTAGTTAGATTTAAGTGTGTCTGAGTTATTGATGAACGCAAACATGCCCACAAACGCACACATGCACGCCTGTGGTTCGCCTTAACGACTATAATCAAACGTAATCAAAGCGACCCGTCTGTCTGCTGTCCTGTCTACTCATCAGGACAACACCAGGCTGTTTGAGCGCGCTGCCTCCGCTTCAGGCCACACACTGCAGCTTAGCCGTCTTCTCTCAGCTGGAAGAGGAAGCTAAATAAACGGGCCCAGCTGTCCCAAACAGAGTTAGATGGAGTCACTTTACTTCCCCTTAATGGAAGATTGTTTTGCATTGTTTAAAAGAACCAGTCAGTTCATTCAAATAATTAATTGCATCCTGCTGAGACATCCTGCCTTAAACACTTTTTAAAAAACACATTTTATTGGGAATGTGCGTGAGTCTGTTTTTTGTTTTGGTGGTATGTTTTTCTCTCTCGTGGCCAAACAGATGACGACACGTTAAGATACTACCAGATGAGTTTAAAAGCACAAACTGTTTGAGCAATTTAAATTACGAAGGTAAATGTGGACAACAAATGAGGTTGGGTGATGGTGCAGTGAATAAGACACATGCCTTTGGTGTGAGAGACCCAGGTGACGCATCCACCAATGTGAGCAAGACACTTAACCCCTCGTTGCTCCAGAGGCGTGCGACCTCTGACATGTATAGCAATTGTAAGTCGCTTTGGATAAAAGCGTCATAAATGTAATGCTGCGAATGGACTTCCTACATTTAATTAGGATTAGCTCATATATAAAAGTATTGGACAAACTGAAATTTGGACTTGATGACTGTGACCAATTTTCATACCAGTCCTCCTGATAGCTGTTGAGATATTTCCCTAAAAAACAACCTTGTGAACCTCCCTGCGGCGCTAGAGGAAAAGTCAGAGGCTCACCAGAGTCATTACGATTCATCCTCTGGAAACCATGAATGTCTGCACAAAAATGTCAAATCGATCCAGCCAATAGTTGTTGAGATATTTCACTCTGGAAGTGGTGGATCTCAGCTATCGTGGCTTAAAAACATGATACTTGCTCTATAGATTAGTAAAGTGACATACAAGTCTAGTCAGAGTTTGAAGTGGGATGCAGGAGGTGTGTTTCTGTGAACTGCAGCTGATTGTCTGAGTTGTTGATTTGGCAACTGCTGTCTCCCGTCAGGACCAATGAACAGCTGGTGGCTTTCCTGTCCAAGTACCGCAACATGAACTTCATCAAATCTCACGGCAGAGACAACGCACGGTAAGAGAGAGAGAGAGAGAGAGAGAGAGAGAGTCTGTCACTCTGTGTCTCTTTGTCACAGTTTCACTCTTCAGTTCAATGCGGATTTTTGAAAATGTGGCGTTCAACATTCCCATGAGCAAGTAGTTTAATAAAACAGTTAATGCATTAACTGTGGTAGTTTCATGTAGATCTTTTTAATCAAATTAAAGATGTATTTTTGTTCCAGTTAAAAAGACATTTAAGATGTTTTATCCAAGTGGTGAAACTTTATTTAAGTCAGTGATCAATGGCTGAACATGAACATATATTCACTAATAATCTTACAGAAATACACCTGTCCATCTCTACAGTACATTTGTCTGCAGTCTCCAAGTATTTGAAACTGTGTAAATATACTTTAGTATTTGAACACTGGATGCCATGTCCTCAGTTTCATCCGTAAACAGGGTCTGGACCGTCTCTTCTACGAGTGTGACACCCACATGTGGCGTCTCGGGGACCGCAAGATCCCTGAGGGCATTGCGGTGGACGGAGGCTCTGATTGGTTCCTGGTCAACCGGGCCTTTGTGGACTATGTGGTCAACTCCCAAGACGAGCTGGTCAGCAGCATGAAGCGCTTCTACGCCTACACGCTGCTGCCTGCTGAGGTAAAGCACACATGCACTGCAGTAACCCTTCAGAACCCTTCTTTAAAAACACAGTGTCCCCTAGAGGAGAACGTGAATAGAGGCGTTGTTATCGGTCTCTGGACTAACTGATAAATCAACTACTAGCCGCACGCAAATGTGTTTCTGTATTCACCCTCAAAATACATATTTGGCATCCCTAAAAACGAGTTAGAGGCGGTACAATCAGTGGCATAAATTGATTAGTCTATTGATAGAAAACAAAACAAAAATATTAGTAATTTTAGTCCCTATTTTCAAATGTCTCAAATGAACTGACGAGTGAGACGCTTTAATTTACACTTAGCCACACATCTGATTACTGTAAAACAATTAATAGCAGAGTCCTAAACGGCCGCCTATCCCGTTAACTGGCCTGGTGTGGGAACACATTTTGACAAATTAACGCAGGTCTCGATTAAACGCCTGGTCTGGTTTTTATAGAAGTTCTTTGGATGTATAAAACCTCTTAAACCCTGCGGGGGCGCTGCTTTAGCTATAATTCTTATATCTTTACCAGTGTAACCTGCATGGTACAAAAGATAAAAAGGGGAAAAAAAGTTTTTTGAAGCGCTCGTTAAGTCCGAATGTGTCCTTGATTATTTATATTCCTTTAGTCTGTAAGGGTCAAAACAATCAAAACAGCTTTTCGTAAAAAGTAATCCTGTCATGTGAAGTCCATTGCTCTCTGTCTGCTAACTTCTGCTACACTTCACTTTTCTCTATTCAGTGATTTTAAGAAATAAAAGCCCGGGCTATTAATCAAAGTTTTACGGTTCTTCCCGGGCTACATGTACATTTTTAGGTCAGATCTATTTCAGTGCAGAGGTCGGTGATAATGCACCTGAAGCTGTTTCATGAATTACATAAATGCTAAAAGAAGAATAACTTGTGCAGTTAGTAACAATCAACTGTTAGCAATAACGGCTAGCAGTGCAGGAAGACCGACTGGTAATTTCACACCTTTTTAACATTTGGATAGAATGTGTCTTAGCAATTAGATTTCAATTCCTCTAGAGTGCTTCTTGGATGCATTTACACTATTTACAGCTTCACAGCTGTCTGATCTGTCCAAAATGCTGTGACTCTTAGATAATGAGTGACAAGTTAGACAGAAATTATATTATGAAATCCTGAATTAAATCTCTAATACAATCATATAATAGATTTGATCCTAGAAACAACCTAAGTGGATAATTAAAACAGCACAGTAGCTGTCTAAAACTTAACTAAGATCAATACAAAATGAGACAACACATCAAGATCCACTCAATCGAGGAAATTATTCTTAGATTTGAGATGTAATATTTGTTTAAAACATGTTTTTTTAAGTAGATTAGATAGATTTATAGGGATTAAAAGACATGCCTGTCTTTTTGTACTCGTCTCCACCTGCAGTCATTTTTCCACACCGTGCTGGAGAACAGCGCCCACTGTGAGACCATGGTGGACAACAACCTGAGGCTCACCAACTGGAACCGCAAACTGGGATGTAAATGCCAGTACAAGCACATTGTGGACTGGTGTGGCTGTTCACCCAACAACTTCAAACCCTTGGATCTGCCGCGCTTCCAGGTGAGACTTTAAAGACCTTTCGGCTGATCGACTTTTCTGCCACAACTGGTGATATTAAACATGACAGATCTCCTGTAACTTCTCAGTAGTCACAAACTTTCCACAGGTGATTATTTTTTTTAAACGTTTGTTTTTAAATATCAAATTTGATAATGTTGCAGCCCTGGAATGACTGCTAGAGCTCAGCTACAAAGATCATCACGTTAGAAACCGTCGGCCTTCAATCACGCTCTCCTGTCCACCCTTCCTTCTCTGAGCCTCGGTGGCCGGCGACCAAAATAGCTTCGTATTCACAAATTAGCAGTGCTGCTTTTCCTTACAGCAGGCGGCCCTCGGCTCCCTGTAACGACAGACCTGAAGACAGCGTCTGTGGTCGAGCTACTGATGGTTTCTATAAGAAGAGCTGATCCTGGAAACAGCTGTACAGTCGAGGCAGTTGGTATTTTTAGAGCTTTGTAGCTAGCTGCCGCTGAGGTTTCTAAGGTTGTCATTATCATATGGTTTGCCAGCTAGAAAGACGGCTTGAATGTGAGGTGCAGGAACACGCATGTACAGTATACACAGCACAATACACACTTTATTTCCAATATTTAACTGGTTGAGACTCTTTGACATCAGGAATCTCTTACAAACTGGAGACCTGATTTTAAGGAACAAAGATTTTTTGTTTTTGAGAAAAAGTTGCAGATTCAGCATCATCCAACCCACTGCACAGTTAAAATCACATGAACCAGAGAGTTCTGTGTAAATTAGTGCTGAAATGATTTGACAATCGAGGAAAAAAATAAATCAATCAGTAACAATTTTAATAATCTGGTTCCAGCTTCTCAAAGGTTTCTCTCTTTTAAATCACTGTAAACTGAATATTTTTGGGTTTATGGACTGTTGAGAAGAAGCCACATTGGGCAGTTGCTCGTCTTTCTCATCTGATTAATTAAAAGCTTATCGTTGGTAATGAAATGGTCATCATGTGCAGCGCTATTATTGTTCGGAAATGTAATAGTTAAGCACCAACAATTGTGATAATCGATTGATCATTTAAAGTAATCTCTTAAGGGAAAAATGCAAAAGATTCACTGGTTCAAGCTTAAAAAATATACATATTTTTAAAAGAAAAGTTGCTAACCTTGGGGGTGATTAGCATTCTTCACTGTTTTGACATTTAATTGATTAAACAATTAAATGATTTAACTGAGAAAGCAATCAGCAGATTAATGAATAATGAAAATAATTGTTAGCTACAGCTTTAATATTAGTAATGAACCTTTAAAAAACCCCAAACATCAAACTCTTATTCCCAAACATTTGGCCGTTTTCCTGTCTCATCGCTGTGAGCTTTGGGACTGTTGATCAGACGGTGGGATCTGGGATGTTGTGGTGAGCTTTATGCAGAATTGTGGAAGATGAATCAATAACGAAACTAGATTTTTAGTTGTAGCTCTAGTGCAAAGTAAAAGAGAAAGCGTGTTCACAAAGTCAGAATCTGTTCATTCTTGACTTCATACAGCTGAAACGGCTCCAACACGAGAGCAGCTGCTAAAATCATATTTGGCTGACATTTAGGGAGAGTAGAGAACATACAGTAAAGGCACTTATATATAATTTCCCTCTGATCTCATGATGAAGAAAAGAAAAATCCCTCCTGACCCTGTAACTAGTGGTTTCCACTGTTATCTTTAGGCGTGTAAGGACACAGACTGTTAGGTAACAGTCCCAGAATAACCTCACAGATAAAACTGTCCTGCTGAATAAAGAGCTGCAGCCTGGGCAGTCCTTGTGGTTCTTGTTATGTTGGGGTTTCCCGGCCCGCTGGTTCTGCCGCTATCCCACCAAGAGCTGGTTTGGTGAGGTCACACCCTCCCGGTGACGCCGTAAACCACGCCTTTCCTTCCTCCAGACTGTGCCCCATTTACTTACATCCCAGTTGTAGAGCCTGACCGATACTGGATCCTTGAGACCGATAAAAAATATTTGAGAGTTCAATAGTCGCATATAAATTAATACCGTTACCGCTATTTCTAAATGAACTCAAACATACAGATGTTCCTGTACTGACAGTTCTTGTTACTCAGTGCCAATACCAGTATATCTGCAAAAATCTGCTGACGTGATATTGGCCTGGACAAATTATTAATCAGGTAGCAGAAGCACCAAAGCCAAGCCCGTTCGTCAAAGTGAAAGTGAGATGCAGTTCTCCACTTTTTGTCTTCAGCCTTCAAAATAAAGGATATGTTCTTATTTAATTACTTAAAACGTACTTAAAATTAGACATAAATTGAACAGACTTACTGTATGATAACTTTGTGACGTGGTTCTCCAGTACGTTGGATGTGTGTTTGTGGAAGTTCAAGGAGACCCCTTCACTTCTACTTAGATATCCTGGCATGGTGTCAAACCGTGTGGGCCATAGACTAGACATACTTTACAGGGTGTTTCCAGGGCTGTGGTTACCATGGTATCATAAGCTTTGGATTTAGTGCGAGAAGATAAAAACTCAAGTCTTACTTTTTTTTTTTTCTCCTCTGAGTATAAATAGTTTCTGTGTATGATGAACATGTGAGAAGGTCCCACGCTGCAGTGACATGCAGAGTTGCTTCGGGCTCAGACAGTGACCACAGGTCGCACTGAACACTGCACTGATTGTAAGTTGCTTTGGAAAAAAGCTAAATGAGTAAATGTAAAAACATGTAGAAAGAAACAAATCTGAAGATCCTCAGCTACCACAACAGTAAAATCCCTTGACCACGGGATGGTACCACCTCAACTCGACTCACCTTTTTTGGTTTTCCGTTGGGCAAATCTGGTACCTGGTAGGTGTTTTGTATCCGTCAAGGTTCCAAGCGAGCTGATACCTAAAGGTGATGTGAAATCCCTGCAGGCTGCTAACTGGTCAATGCTGGCACCAGACAGGGTGTCCTTAACAAACCCACCACTTTTTGAATAGATCAGGCTCCGGGGCTGCTTTATTTAATGTTTTCTGTGGTACAGATCAGGTTAGAACCCCAGCACCACCCACAAACAGTTTATTTCCCCAGAGCTGTGGACAGGCTGCAAAAATCCTAACAATACCCATCACTACCACGGCCACTTGGCCCTCCCTTGCACACACATCTACACACAACATAATAACTTGTCTTCGCTGTTTTACTGCTCCCTATATAGTTTTTTGAATATTTGAGTATTTTATATTAAAGTTTATATTTAAATATCTTTTTTTTTATTGACTAATTTTATCATCCGTCCTTGTTTTGCCTTCTGTCTTCTCTGACCACAGCAAGTGTCCAGACCCACCTTCTTTGCCAGGAAGTTTGAGGCCAGTGTCAGTCAGGAGATCATCGACCAGCTGGACTCCTACCTGTTCGGATCGTACCCCCCGGGCACGCCGAGCCTCCAGGCCTACTGGGAAAACATCTATGAGCAGGAGACGGACGGCCCCGCCAGCATATCAGACTCTGCGCTCAGCCACTACCACGCCTTCGCTCGTATGGGACTGTCCCGCGCCGCCAGCTCGCTGCAGGGCCATCCCAATGACAACAGCTGCAGGTATGAAGCTGCAAGGGAGGATAGTCAAAGGGGTTCTTTACATTATGAAGGGAAACTTGATGGGTTTTGGGGTTCACGGGGTTGTTCCAGGAGTTTGTATAGGGGGCCCACAGGTGCTAAAATTAATGAACAATCTTACTGTAATGATTCCAGTAAGGGTGCACTGCAAACGGCTGACACTTCTGATAATTGCATTATATATTTAATTCTAATTCAAGTAGACTCTTCCCACGCAGCTCCCTGAGACAGAACTGAAACATTATGCTTTCATGCTTAACCTGTTTGGTTCATTTTTAAACAATCACTGGTGTGTTTTCCTGTTTGGTTTGGATTTTTCGGGTTGGTTTAAAAGCTGTCATTAAAACTCTGTTGTGGACCAACACAGCTACACAAAAACTGCCTGCAAAGAGGGTCCTTGGTCCGGTTCCAAGGGATTTCTGGTCCAGTTTGTTTGCTGTGTGAAAGTAAAGCAGACAAACCTCAAGATGTGGTGATATGAGACATGTGATCTAAGCACAGATTCAGCAGATAAACAACTTTTAAATCCATCTGCTGATTGTGAAATGGTATGTAAAAGTGGTGACACTAATCATTTGGTAACTATGGCAGCATGTGTTTGTGTCAGCAAACTGTTAAAACTTAGTTTGGACCCTACTCTGTATTTTAGCCACTCCTCCATTTAAAATGTGTGAAACGTAGCGGCCACACTGCACCTCCCACCTTATTTATGGTACAAGACACTTATTTTTTGCCACTATTCAAGATATCGATTTATTAATGATCGTATTTGTCAAATCAGAGATGAATTAACACCTAAGGTTTCGCAAAGTGCAGCATCTCTTGCTGTCAATTAGCAGAAATTAAGTTTCCCACAAGGGTGCATGTAGTTCTGATGATGACAGTCAGTGAAACTGTCCAATCAATGAGTCACAGTTATGTTAAAAACTCTTGGTTTGTTTGTAATTAGTCAGTTGAATATGGGCCACAAATAAAGGGCAACAATTGATATTTTTCCTTGGTTTAAACCAAATGAAACAAACTACAGGTGTGCGAATAAAAGTTAATAAAATGTTTCTGACTTTGTTAAAGGCCAGATCGGCCTCATGTGCAGGTATCGGTCCTCACCCGCCGAGAGTGTTTAGGGTGCTTTGCACAAGTCATTTAGATGTTGGGTCAGTAAATTTGGGTCTAGTGCAGGGAGAGAAACTGCACACTCACTGTCTGAGGGGAGCGCGGAGGGCTGGTAGATAAAATGTGTCCAAACACAAATGTTTCCGCTAAACTCACCACCACTGCTGCGTCCAAATTAAATATAAAGATAACGCTAGCTTGTGCTGGGGAACAGTCAGGCTACAGTGTCTGCACAGACTGGATTTTTCCAGCTGCGTGTGTGTGTGTGTGTGGGTGTGGGTGGTGGTGGTGGTGGTGGGGGTGGAGACCCACAGTAGGTACAAGGAGGCACTTGTTGGAGTTTGGGTGGGGATTGGTGGCTAGAATGGGTGGGGACAGCATTATGGCAAGGGTGTGTGTAGAGGGGGGGGTGAGTGGGGAGTTGAAACAGGACTAGTGTGTTCCCTTCAACCTGGGATTTCAGTTAAGTAACCTCTCTGACCACGTCCACACTAATGTGGATGCATTTGAAAACACCATCTACACCATGTCTACAAACAACAAAAGAGTGAAATAGCTTCTTCCTCAAAACATTACTGCCACCAAGTAGTAAGCAATGTGTTTGTATGGAGTGAACACTGAAACAAACTGGGTCTGTACAGCTGATCACATGGTGCAGGTCAATCAGTAAAGTACAAAATCACCAAAAAACATGGTCCCAATACACTGAAATAAAATAACAAAAAAGGAGCATGATAAAATACAATCTGAATAAAAAACAAAATAAACTTTAACTTTGCTCAATCGTGCCCTAAATAAAAGCTTTATCAAACAGAAAAGTCTTAAGTCTAGTCTTAAGAATGGTCATGTTGTCTGATTCCCGAACCCAGATTGGGACCTGGTTCCACAACAGAGGCGCTTCATAACTGAAGGCTCTGGCGCCCACTCAAAACCCTGCATTTTGAGAGCGCAGTGCTCTGATGAGGGCAGTAAGGTATAATGAGCTCTTTGAGGTAAAACGGTGCCTGGACATTTAAGGCTTTGTTAGGTAAGCAGAACAATTTCACACAAATTCTCACATAGATAATGCTAACATGTTAATGTTTATCAGACATAGGGTTTACCATGATGGCAATAATGATGCTGCGTTCCAGGCTACTCGGAACTGGGAAATTTCTAACCTCCCAACTAGAAAAAGTACCATGTAACGCCACTTGAAGTTGGATTATGTATATATATATATATATGTACTCCGACTTCACGAGCAGCAGCCGAATGACGTCGCACAACAATGGCAGCTCCCATGGAAGCACACATTGTAAATGGCAAACCATAAACTAAAGGGCAAAGTAAAGCATTAAATTAAAATAATATATACTAGTATCTAATAGTAAAACTTCTTCTTCTTGCATGTAAATATTTTGTCAATGTTATTAGGTAGCTGGTTACAGTAAACAATCTCTGAAAGTCATCTTCTCTACCCAAAAGTTATTCAGGAAAATGTTAAAAATGCCCGGAAATGTGCAAACATTGGGAAATATAGCATACAACTTTTGAGGATTACCAAAGTCCTTATAGGCAAGTCATGCCACTCAGCCGCCATCTTGGCTACGCCTCCGGGCAGCTATTTCGGAATAACAAGACCATGCTTCTATCTAAATGAATGGGGAGAGAGCCAGAGCTGTATTTTCACTGGTCACCGGGACATAAAAACTACATGTAGTTTGCAGCAATAAAATCTGATAAAAATCGCTGAAAAAGTTTGAAAATAGCGTTTTTCCCGACCGGTTATACTACGCGAAGTATAACAGACCCTTACATCAGTAGAACCACACGATTTGCTGAAATTCCTGCTTTGGCTGTTAAAAGCAGACAATTGGCTTTCTAGCGGGAGCGGCGAGATAACTGCCTTCTTTGCCGTTACGGGCTTCCCCCATAGAGTTATATTGAGGATGTGATTGAGTGGCAAGTCTCCTTTATAAAACGCTTCTGGGAGGCGTTAACGAGTAACTTATAGTTATCACTTTTTTTAATAAAATGGCCTACTGCTGAGGGTTTAACTGTGCATCAACTTGCCAAAGAAACAAAAGTGTGTCACAGTCCGCTATGCTTCAGCCATTTGGCGTTGTGCACCACCATGCACCTAAAATGCTTTGAGGTCGGACGTCGGGTATTTTAACTTGGAAATTTCCAAGTTCTGACCGGTCTGGAACGCGGCATTAGCACTCAGTACAGTAACCTGTGGCAATGTCAGAGGATTCCCAAGGTCATGACAATTCACCGTGAACATGAATGTCAATGCCAAATTTCACGCCAAGCCATTTAATAGATGTTGAGATGTTTCAGTCTGGCTGACGGACCTTGCTGTGCATAGAGCCGACTGTCTTTGGGAAGATCAAAACCTGCCAACAACCCAACCACTGACCAATCAGATCACTGAAGAAACTGATTCAATATTCCTACCACTTCTTGACACGGACAAACGAATTTACAATAAAGTGACAAGTGACAATGAGCAATGGATATTTTTATAGATCAGTCAAATTGCTTTTCTGTTCCAGACTTTCCTTGTGTTTAATCGGGTTTTAAAACGGAGGGATACTTTACCAAACTAAATATATAATGACAAGTAAAGCAGCGTTTTCATTGCACAAAGATTCTTTCAATCCCGAAGGGATTCCTGACACTGTCAGTGTTTCACACTGCAGCTCAGAATAACATGAGACGACTTTGTGATGATTATTTGAAAATAAAAGTATACCCTCTGTTGCCTTTTTAATAAATAAAATAATCCATCAGACAGTAACTACCATGCTATAATAAAGACATAGAATTCACACACTTACTTTTAACCTTAGTCTTACAGTTAATGTGCCTTTCTAAAGCTACTTATTGTATTCTACTTTATATTGTCTACATGTCGCCCTGTAGAGATCACTTTTTACTCATTTGGCAGACACTTTTATCCAAAACGACTTACATTTGAGGAACAGCATACAAGCGTCAATACAGTAAGAGATCTACAAAGGGATGGCAGAGCCAGGCGGCGTTCGTTGGAGGAGCGCAGTGGCCCAGAAGGAATTTAGGCTTGTAATATGGAGTTTAGGTCGATGGGACCGAGAGATGGCAGCAACATGGTCAGAAAATGACAGCTGGTCGTCAATCACCACCCTGGTTGGAGTGATGGTTGAGGAGTCAATTTGTAGTTCGATGTTTTAAAGCAACAGTACAGCACCTGGGGACCAACTCTGGATTCTGGTCAAACAGCACTGCCTGGAGAACCTAACATGGAAACCACGGCAGGTCGCAGACACAGGGAGAACATGCAAACTCTTATCCAAACTCCATACAGAAAGGCTGGGCAGACCCCGAAACCCGGGACCTTCTTGCTTTGAGGCCACAGTGCACTGCAGTGGTGGATAGATAGCTTGGCTGGAATGAACTCTCGGTCTCTCTGTGATCCTGATAACTGGTATCAGAAAGTTTCAGTCACTTTATCCAAATTTTCCGGCAGGTATATTCTTGCAATGTTGCTTGTAATTGACAAATCTTGGTTTTCCAATCCAGCTACAAGTGGGTTTGTGTGAAAGAGACAGAGTTAACAGAGACAGTTAAACAGATTCCTGATACCAGTTATCAGGATTATCATTGCCAGGTAACCAAAAGAGAGCAGTTCTATGTTGACCTTACGTCGAGGTACAGTCCCCTGTTCTTTGAGATTCGAAATGTTGAGACACAGAATATGTGATGACAGAAACAGTCTGCCAGCTTTGGGTGAATGAAAGGACAACATTTTCAAATGTATCCTGTTTCAGACGTGGTCTAAGTACAGTATGTATTTGTGTCTCTCAGGTACGTGGCCATGAGCCACCCAGTGTCAGTCCACCTCTACTTCCTGTCAGACCAGTTCCAGGGCTACCTGGTGAATCATGTGGCCACTAATAGAGCCTCCACGCAGCTGGAGAGCCTTGAGACCTGGGTGACTTCCAGAGACCACTTCACACTGGCCAGCCACCCCAACCCCACCAACAGGCTGCAGCATGTCCAGGTCAGACAACACACACATACTGAGGCTGTTCCAGGGGTCTTTAGTTTTATATCTAAAGGCGACTGTTAGCAGAGTTTTGTTGCAGGATGTGATGGTGTGCAGGTACGTATTGGCAAGTAAAACTTAAGTAAAACCTTAAAATAATTCTAAAATCAACTAAATGGCAAATGTTCTAAATGTTCCATTTCCAGATGTCCCTAAACAAACAGATAAACTGTGCACCCCTGCAGTCTGAGACCACTACAGGGTCTATCCGAACACGGCGATCCTCACCCTCTTCCTTTTCTTCAGGTTGGGACAGACTGGGATCCTAAGGAGCGTCTCTTCAGGAACTGGGGGGGTCTCGTGGGCCCCGAGGACGAGCCCGTGGCCGTGCAGCGCTGGAGCCGAAGCCAGAGCAACTTGACGGCCACTGTGGTGTGGATCGACCCCACCAACGTCATCGCCGCCACTTACGACATCCTGGTGGACGCCTCTGCTGAGGTCACCCACTACCGGCCGCCGCTCACCCTGCCGCTGAGGCCTGGCATGTGGACGCTGAGGGTGCTGCACCACTGGAACCCGCTGGGCCAGACCAGCTTCATCGTGGCTCCGCTGGAGTTCCATCGACAACGGCCCTTACAGCAAGGTGAGCGACCCCAACGCTGTCACTCAAGAAGACGGATTACTGCGAGAGGGTCAGGCAGGAAAATACACACAGAACTGGATTCAAGCATTTAACGTTTCAGGTAGAATTAGTGATGGCTGATATGGAAAAAGCCTGCAAGTGTTGCACGTCTGCTCGCCTTAAAGACAGCCAGGCTCCACAGTTACGCTGTTACGCGGATACGCTGAACTCCGACAGCAACCAATCTGTTATCTCTCCTCGCTTATTACTGTACAAAACATTCAGGTAGCAGCTTCCGTGGCAGGCGGCTCATATCAGCTGTCACTAATATTATTTCTGTAAGTAAGCTGATGGGAGGCCAAAATAAAACTTGGCTGTGGTCGGGTTTGCGTGCTCTCTGCAGGCTGGTTTCTGGGTTTGTTTATGGAGGCAAAAGAAGCATCTGCAGTTCCAGCAAAGTGACGCATCTTCTCTCCTTTCGGGCTGATTGCGTCATCCATAGATAAATAATTCAGCATTTAAACTTCAGAGTTTTGAATCATGACCTTCAGTATTTGGATCAAACAGCTTTGTGAAAAATGAGGCGGACTGAATTTAGTGTCAGATACATATTTAATCAACATTTAAGTAAACAGAGTAAGTATCAGATCGGACTCACATCCGGAGAACTTTTTGACAAACATTTTCTAGAGTAACATGTAAACGATTGTCTTTTTTTGTGCAAAGAGACAGTTAAATATTACTAATCTGGTACAAGGATTGACAATCAACCTTTAGAAACTCTCGTAGAAACACCTGTCGACATGATATTGAGGGACGGGGGGGTCACTGTAGTTCATATGTCATTAGCAGATCTAATACTTAAATTACACAGAGCAGGGGCCCTCCTGTCACAGCTGTCAACACCATGCATACATATATTTATAGTGTCAGTGTTCAGTCACACACACACACACACACAGGGTCACCTCTATCCGAATGAGCTTTTCCTGGGTTAGTGTTGGATTTGTTTGACCTCCACAGGTGCGTGCGTGCGTGCAGGGATAACTGCAGAGCTCTAAGTAAAGCCTGCTGCATGAATAGACTGAGGTTTTATTGGCTGGTGTCATAAAGTGAAGGTGTGATGTGATGTAATCTGATCAGGCTGTGTGTTAAAAACTGTTTTCATTTAGCAGCAGATGGAATATTTGTTTCATCCAAATGGACAAATAGAGTATTTGAGGATTCTGGAAACACCTTCAGAGGAGCAATAAGTTTTGTAAAGTGACCTTCTGGGTTTTTTTTTTTAAAGATTGCCAGGGATTTATTTCTTGGAAGAATCAGTATCCCAATTTGTGACCTTGGCACTCTGTAAATTACTTCACAACTCAGTCACAGACTTTTCAGTGCAAACCTCGGGAGAAATAAAAAGAAACTTTTTTTACCTGTTATCCAGCAGAGGTTTGCATCTTGAAAGGTGTGATCTCTGTCTGCCCAGGATAAGAACATCTTTAACATTTTAATCCAGTAGCCTCACAGACTGAGCTACAAACACGACCTCGCTGTCCTCTTCTTCGCTGTATGCTCGGCACTGGCTGTGGAAAGGCACGATTAAAACTTTAGTTTCACCCCCAGGCAAAGATGTTCTCAGACAGTAAACACTTACCTTTGACGATGCAAAGGTTTGTATTCCCCCATAAGGTTTGAGAAGTCTTGTGGCACGTACGGAGTGCCAAGGTCACAAATGAAAAAATTGGATGCTTAACATGAAATCTGTGGGGGGGGGGGGTTTATAAAGAGACCAAGGTTATCCAAAAGGCAGTACTGCTTCTTGGTGAATGGCTAAAAAGTTTGTCTGGTTTGGAGAAGGAAAAAATGGCTTTCCAAGTCCACCTTCTCGGGCTTTTAAATGTGATCTTAAAAATTCTCCTTTGTCTCTTTCCCCGCCATCTTCTCCTCCCGCCCTCTCCTAACCCCGGGTCCTGGGATCCAGAGGATCCCCTGCGCTTGCACCGCGGCCCGCCCAGAAACTCCTACATGGAGCAGAGTTTCCACGGCCTGAACCCAGTGCTGAAGCTACCGGTGAGCCTGGGCGCCGTGGAGGAGGCCGAGGCCAACGCTGGCCTGACTGGGGCACCGCTGCGTCGCTGGGTGGACCGGCTGCTGGAGGGCCACTGGTCGGCCGCAGACGTCTGCTCGATGGGACCCAGCGCCTGTCCAGTCATGCAGCGCTGCCGTCTCACCGTCTGGAGCTCCGCCAGCCCCGACCCCAAGTCTGAACTGAACCCGCCCGGAGAGGACGGGCGGCTCAGGTAGCAGACGGACAGACTGGGGGGGGCGGGCGAGTGGACGAGGAACAAATGAAGGACGACACGGGGCTGACGCCCTGCTTGTGTCTGGTATTTATTTATTTTAAATTGTGCAACGTCAGAGTGAAAGAAAATGGACGGATCAAACAGCGAGGGGGAAGAAGAGAAACAGACTCAAAACACTGAAGAAAATATTCTCCTTCAGTCCTCAGTCCAGTCTGCTGCTCTCACTGTTCGTACTACAAAGCTGTGTGTTTGTGTGTTTGTGTGAGAAAGAGAGCGAATGTGAATAAGTGTGCGTTGAAGCAGTGTGTCAGAAGAACTCTGTACCTCTTGTTGTGAGTCTTTCCCTGGGTTAAAGGAATGCAGGTGTGTTTCCAATATTGAAAACTGACGTGGTTGCTCATTCTTAGTCCCAATATTGTGAAAACTTTTGATTGAGGCTTAGTTAGGGCTTAATTTTAAAACAAGGGGAAAAGCATTAAAATGGGGGAAATATTACTTAAAATAAGAAAAATTATCTGCCAACAGAACAAGAATATTTCACATATTTAAGTGAAATTCTCTAACATAAAAGCCACCTGGTAAGAAGAAATATCTTGTCAGACAAAAAACAAGTATATTTTGCCTTCAGTTAAGATAATTACTGTTACCTAGATTTGAGTTTTTGCAGTGTTGTGATTTTTTTTTAGTGATCGTATGTTTTATTTCAGACTGTTATCCCGAGATTACAACTGAATTCAAAGTTCCCAGTGTTGCTGCCAAAGGACTTACCTGCGAAAAGTTTTTCCATAAACAAAATGAGATTGAGGTTGTTCTAACTCTTAGAATATATAATCTTCCCTATAGAATTGCTTGCAGCTGAAATTACAGCGCTGTTTCGGCATGAGATAAAGAGGCATTTAGGTGACCTCAAATAATGACAACTTTTGTTTTGTAGCTATACATGTTGACTGAAACAAATCATCAAAAAGAGTGAAAATGTTTGTGGGTCCTCATTATCACAATACAATGTTTGATTTCCTAATTAAATCTTGGGATAACAGGCTTGAAACAATACGTAGGAGCACCGTTTGTTTTCTTGAGATAACACAATTCTTTAGCTGTGACTTTGAGACATAATGAGCCCCAGAAAAGTCATTAGAAATTCTCATACAGAGCCAGGTAGGTGTCGGGGGGGTATTATTCCCTCAAATTACCAATTTGTACCCAAAATATTTATTTGATTTGTATCGTGTAAAAAAAAAAAAAAAAAAAAAAAGTTCTTCGCATTCAGTCTGAACGCATTTTTCAATCTCTGATGTTTAAACTTGCAGAGACCACCGCTCACATTTCGTCTCCACAGTCAGTGTTGGTTTCTTTTAGCAATGAAGATGACTTAATCCTGACCTGTAGGATTAACCAATCATTGCTGGTTGACATAAAACGCATCACTGCCGGTGTACCAGAGCGGCGGGAATGTCGCCACAGTACACCGGACTTAAAAACTCTGGTGTACTGTGAGATTTACCTGGCGGTGAGAGGCTTAATCAGCGGTGTGTGAACTCGTTCGGCGAGTAAATGTAAAAGTCCCGCACTGTCACTTTAAGTTTTAAGTTAACGTATTAAAGTATTAGTAAGCAAAAGTACCCATTTTATAGAACGGCCCTTTGCGGTGTGCCATGATCCTGTAAATATTTTAATATTGGGTTATTATTGATAGAAACATCATGGTAATGTGTAGTTTTTACTTCTTTATGAACTGTTGTTTAATCTATACTCATATTTTAGAAATTAAAATGAGTAACTATAACTGCCAGATGTAGTGAAGCAAAAAGTACCTTTGGAATTGTACTTAAGTACAGGTAAGTTACTTTCCACCCACAAACTACCTATTAAGAACTTATTCTTCTCCCTTGACACCGACCGGCTCTGGTGTCTCTTTGTTCTGTGCCATGTCTGAATCTTTCGGACCGCCTGAGACTTGAAGTGAGAGACGTCCGAAGAGACTCACCTCTTTATTTTCCTTTTTACTGTACAAACGTTTGATCTGCTCTCTGCTGCACAAACTGATGTGACTGTGTCAAAGCGTACAACTGCTGCGTGAGTAATTTATTCAGAGGTTTATATAAAAACTTTCTTATTTGATAGCAGGTGAGATTTGTTTTGTTATTTTTAAAGGACAAACTCCTCTGCTTTTGTTTCTAAAGGCCTTCAAGTGTTTGTGAGGACTGATGGTTAAATGATTTGTCAGTTTTGGGTGTTAAATGGCCTCTTCTCCTCGCTGCCTTCTGACTTTTCTGCTCATTTCACGATTACTATTTCACACCTATGAGTTTATTAAAACCACAAAGCTGAAGTACAGCTACATATTTTAAACTAAGAAGGACATTTAAGTTGTGTTTTTCACATTAATTTTGACTGGACATTTGGACAAATGCCCATTAGATGTGAGTAGGTCTGTCACGGTTAAGTAATTTCCACCGCGGCAATGGATTGTTACGGTTGTGGAACTTTTGAAGCACTCATTTATTAATTTAACACGCCCTCAAGGGTACAGTATGAACATTGCGCTTGTTGTGGTGCTTGCCATCCTCCACGGTAGGCTTGACCAATAGCGCGGTATTTCAATTTTGCATGTTATCGCGACAGCCCTTGATGTCAGGCATTAGAAATGCATGTGTATTGTACTGTATGTGTCTGGGCACTGTGACATAAACAGTATTTCATTTATAATTATGTGAAACCAAAAATAGAAAGAAGCTTTAAACAGGAAAGAAATTGGTTAGACATTTCAAATTGTTAAAAAACTGACATCCCTGCAACAGTGATTTAATGTGTCTGCATTCGTTTCAGATTTATGTTTTTGTTTTAATCCCATTTTACATATTTCTGCATTTAAACCAGTTACGTACATGTGCATAAAATATTTAATTTGACTTTCCTGTGAGGTGAGTTTGGATGTAGCACATTAGAAGGGGAGAGGAAGCGGCCACCCAAGACGTTTACATGCACCTTTAGAGTACCACGCTGCTCACTGAAGGTTCACAAAATATAGTTGTACTAAGTCTGGGTTGCACCAGTAAGGATCAAAGTTACCCTGTGTGAGAACAATCTGTTCTCAATCATGCAAATAGAGAAGAGGCCGACGTAAACAGGTTTCTTAACATTTTTAAAAGGCTTTGCTAATGTTTTTATGGAGGTAGGACATTGATTCAACATGTTTTGGAATCCACACAGTGAGTTTCAGTGTGAACATAAACACTGTTAATTCACAAAGACACGTCCACGTGGTACCTTCACGTCTAAAAATCAGTGCAACCGGTAAGAAGATCTAACTCAAAATTAGGTTATAGCTGGATTTAACATGGCAGCTCCCTTTCAAAAGCAGCAGTTTTCACATTTTGAGAGATGTATAAATTCAGTTTCTTCCAAAGAGTTAGATTTTATACTATGTTCACGTCTGTGCGGTAAAAATTAAACCGCAGCAAGAAAGTGAATAAGTGTACTTCTCAAAAGTAAGTTCAGGCTAGCCTAACTCCACACAGATGATCTCAAATGTGCAATTTTGTGCAAGATAATATCAAATTAACTAATCTTAATCCTTGGTGGTGCAATCCATTTTATCATTAGTTACTATAAAAACTAATATTTAATCATTTTAAATAAATTATTCCAGTGTGTGTAGTTGTCATGACAATATTATTGGGACCAAAACTGGAGACCAGTGGGGATTTCTAACCACGAGGGTGAAGCTCTGAATGAACTGATGGTGTGACTTAAAGTAAGGACGTGAACAGTAGGGCGTATTTATTCTAGAAATGATTGTGACTATTATCAGTAATGTGTTCTTTGAAATGATGGATGCATGGTGCAGATGTTTCCAGATGTTTGAGTTGTGGATCAGAACAGTGTCGGTGGGTTTAACCCTGAAAGAGCCTCTCTGCTAACCACAGGATGTGATTAACGGCAGTTTACTGCCGCTAGATTAAGGATTAAACAGAATGAAACAGGTAGAGCCAGGGTGTGTTTTAACCGCTTGATCAGCATTAAAGTGATCATGAGAAACGATTGTCAAACAGGTCAAAACTTATCATTAGGGCTGGGCAAGTTAACACATTAATATCGCGTAAACAAAACATGTTATTGCACTTGTGTATATAGCAGTACATTTAGAATTCATTATTCAATTTTGCACATAATGCGATTAAAAATTGTAATCATTGCCCAGCACTAGTTATAATGCAAAAGAAACACAACTATCCGAATACTTTTTTAATTAAAGACTTCTAAGAACACGGGCAATAGTGTCCAAGTCTAAATCTATACTTCAAATCAAGTGATATAAAAACAACTTGTCTTCCTCCTGCTGTCCACAGTAAACGGTATTTAATCCCCGGCAACTGTCTGATTTTATCCCAAATAAGGGGAGTCTGTCTCATTGTTTCTGGTGCTTTCATTCTAATGCTGAAATCAAACTGTTAAACTATTTAAATTCTGTAAAGGTGTTTTTAGGTACCATTTATTCCAGTCAGAATTACACTTATCCTAAAAATTAAACCAATTTATGTTTGATATGTATTTTTCATATGAGCAGTAAGTCAATATACAGTAAATCAGTATTTTGTAAAATACTCACAGATGATGTACAATTTTTAAGTTAATGAATAGACAAGGTCCAGCTCTTTGGACGCAGTGCTGTGATGGTGCCACAGAAGTCACGTGACTATCTTTATTTTGATGGTGTGGAAACGTTCAGAGGTTGATAAAGTCCGCAAATCGTGGAAGATAATCGGAGAGGTTTGTACTTTTCATGGGTTTTATTTTCCACGCTCTATTGCTGTTAGTTTCTTTAACATCCAACCTTTTTGTTTTTTCGAGTGCCAGTTCAGTATAATTGACTTGTTTTGTTATTTTCTTGCTTTTCTTTATCGTTCTCGCTCTCTCTCTTTCTCTCTCTCTCTGTGGGAGTAGTGCTGTGCCTTAGCTGTACTCCTGTTTTAGGAAACCCTCTCTGAAAGCGTCAAAAAATGTCTCAAATGTCCTAAAACCAAAACAACATAAATAAAGAATTGTGAATGCCTTATAAATGACCTTAGTGGTTTTGAAGTACAATTTTTGAAAATAAAACAGAATCTCCCTTTATTTTGTGCCTGTGCAATTTATTTCACACGCATGTGTTACTGTACATGTATTTATTATTAGGTATAAATGAGTTGAATGAATGATAAATGAGTTCCTGCATTGGTGGAATGCAACTACAGTAAGTGCATTTACTGAGTACTAGTAAGCGCTAAACTTTTGAGGTACTTGAATTTTTCAATTTTGAGCAAAATCATTTGAAAGCTAGAGCTCCTACTTACTTTGCAGATTCAGAATTCACATATAAAGCATATGATGTGTATATAAAACATGATGCAATTAAAACAAAATAAACTTAAATGGTTTTATAAAGTAGTTTAAAGAAGTTCCACCTCAGCCAACTACAGAAAATGTCTTCTTACACATTAAGGAATCAGTAATAATTTCAAAAATAAATATAAAAAAGGAGCCTTTTTACTGCTAAACAAGTCATTTTACTTTTGATTTTACATTAATAGACTACCATCTATATAATGGAGCAATTTAATTTTTCCCTACTTTTGCTTTGAATACTTTATGGAGAACTTGTGTCCTGCAAGCAGCTAGTGTTTGAAAAAAAAACAAAAAAACTTTAGACTAGTTTGTGAGGTAGATTGGCATTTATATCTTAAATTGTATAATAACAAAGCTGCAGTGTGTGTGTGAAAACACTGTTTGTCGCTGGAGCATGCGCAGCATGTAGTGGCCCTTAGAGGAACTGCATCTTAAATCAAACCACTGTTCCTGTGCAGATACTCAATTTACCTTTCCACCTACGTCACACCACATGCCAAGAACCTGGCTGTTAGATTTGACTGTTTCAGCTGGCAGGTAAATTCTGTTTCCAAGTCCAGCTTCTTCCAACTCAAAACCATCTCCAAAATTAGCCATTTCCTTTCACCCTCTGATATAAAAACATCATTCCTGCACTAATGTCAGTTTCTTTATAGAGCTGGCTTTGTGCATATTGTCGTATTGAAACAGGAAAAGGCCAAACACAAACTGTTAGAAGAGCTGTTGTCTAAAATTGTAGCATGGGACACCCCTGTCCCAATACTTTTGTCCATGTAGTGTACATTTATGTTTGTCTTTGTGAAGTGCTTTGCTGCAAAACCTGTTTGCTTTTTATATTAATAAAATAAAAACTAACAAACTAAATTCAGACCTTTTTGTTAAATAACCAGTCTGGTGACTAATTTTTTTTAAAAACACCAAAACCAAGTTGTGTGTGTTTCTCTGCCTGATGTCTCTTCTTCCTCTGATTCATAGAGCTCCATTGTTGTCCAGAAACTATTAAAACCCATCAGTGAGCCTCACTGCTGCACTGGGTCACATGTTCCTCCATCATTTTTCACCATGAACAATTTGGATTTGTTGACAACAAAAATATAGAATCACCAACCTTTAAATATGCCACATGACTTTTTCCCCCTAATTTCTCCACCCAGGTCTTGTTTGAGCTGAAAAGATCTTAAAAATCTCTTCCTTATACAAAACATTTCATATCTACAGTGAAGCGCAACCGCACGGCCGGCAGGGATGGAATCATCAATACAGCTGATCGATGACACACAGCTGGAAGGACGTGGCTAATCGAGAAATCGATTAATCGTCAGTGGTGGACAGTAACTAACTAAACAGTTAGTAAATCCAGCTTTTATATAAATGCTTCAGAAATAATAATCTCATAATATGCAATAGTATATTAGTCACAGGGAACAATACACTGCATTGAGTATTTTTACTCTTAATACTTTAAAACACATTTCCTGATTACACTTACAACATTTTTTATGCAGGACTTTTACTTAAGTTAAGGATGTTCTTCATCCACCACTGTTATTGGACCACCGTTTCAGCTCTGGTAAAAGGTCGTAACTGGTTCCTCTGATAAGTCACCCTTGATAAATGGTTGTGAGTTGTAACTAATCAATGTATTAAATAATAAAACCTGATGCCATTAATAAGAACAACTTCTGGGTTTTCAGGGTGTGTAAACTTCTGCTTTGTCTTTCTCTTTCTTGCAGCGTGTTGTTTCTGACCTATGACCTTTCTTAGAAGAGCTGCAGAGAAACTGGTCCGAGAATCTGTTACTACGTTCACCACTGCAGACTTTTGTTTGAGAAAAGTACAGAGGACATGAAGACAGACATTCTCAAGAACATTTCAAATCAACCCTATACACATACACATGCCACATAACTTGTTTATATTTTGTAGTATTGCATTTATATTTTGGATTTCCCTCGGGATAAATTAAGTCTTTTCTTGTAACTGTCCAACGGTGGGCGAGAGGCACTTCATCACAGGATTATAACACTGATTATATTATTAGTAATTCTGCTGAATTATATATTTACACTACCTCACTGGGGCCGATCATTCACTCACACGGCTTCTCTTACCACTGCTACGCAGACGATACGCAACTCTACCTATCCTTCCCGCCACCGTCTCGACGCGGATCACGGACTGTCTCTCGGACATATCTGCATGGATGAAGGCTCGCCACCTTCAACTAAACCTCTCTAAGACTGAACTCTTAGTCATTCCAGCCAGGCAACCTATCCATCATAACATCAAACTACAAACTGACTCCTCAACCATCACTCCAACCAAGGTGGTGAGAAACTTGGGTGTCATGATTGATGACCAGCTGTCCTTTTCAGACCATGTTGCTACTGTCTCTCGGTCATGCCGCTTTGCTCTATACAACATAAGGAAAATCAGGCTCCTACCTCACTCAGTACACCACCCAGCTCCTGGTACAGGCCATGGTTATCTCTCGCCTCGACTATTGCAATGCCCTCCCAGCGGGTCTTCCAGCTTGTGCGGTGAAACCCTTACAAATGGTCCAGACAGCAGCAGCACGTCTGGTTTTTGATCAGCCCAAAAGGACTCATGTCACTCCAGTGACCTCCACTGGCTCCCTGTGGCCTCCAGAATCAAATTCAAGTCACATATGCTTGCATACAGAGTGACTACTGGGTCTGCACCCATCTACCTAAACTCCATAATACAAACTTACGTTCCTTCTCAGCCGCTACGCTCCTGCAACGAACGCCGCCTGGCTCTGCCATCCCTTCACCCAAAGCAATCCCAGTCCCGGCTATTCTCATCTGTGACACCACGATGGTGGAACGAGCTACCACACGCCCTCTCTAATCTCATGAAGCTCTTGAAAACTCATCTCTTCCGAGAACACCTCTAACTCCTAACCTCTAATATGCACTTCCTGTGCTCTTCTTCTTCTATCCCCTACAATTATCTTGTATGGATTGCACTTTTTGTTTTGATTGCACTTTTTGTGAACTCTTACTTCCTTCCCTTGGTATTTACCCCATTGATGTGATATGTACTGTGAGCTCTTACTAGTATTTATTGCTGCTCTTACTAGTATGTATTGTCAGTTGTAGATCTGTAGTTGATGCTCTGTTGATGCTTGTATGTTGTTCCTCAAATGTAAGTCGCTTTGGATAAAAACGTCTGCCAAATGAGTAAATGTAAATATATAATTTATGTTCATATGGGGACGTTTAAACCTGAAACTCCTGTTTACAGCTGAGAACATAAAGTGATCCAGAGAAGAAGAACCTTTCACGTGTCGTTGATATGTGTTTACATCTGTTTAACTGTTTGTGTTTACAGAAGACGACGGAAAACGTTCTTGTGGACTCTGTCCAGTTCTTCAGTACCAGAACACATTAACAGCGTCTCTCTTATCTTAGCGATTTAAGAGAGGGCTGATGACATCTTTCAGATTAAAGCAGCAGTTATCCATTTGTAAATACATAATGAATACTACATTCATTTATTTAATGCTGTTTATTATTTTCTGAATATTTAATTTCTTCCCTAATTTATCTTCTGTCTTGGTCACAGTGGGGACTTTCTATTAGATATATGACTTTATGAATGAAAAAACATTCTGGGGGGAATTTTTATTCTTTAAGAAATTAAGAATGAATTACTTTACAAAAATACATGAATAGATGATCAGTATTTCATCTTGTCACTTGTGAAAAAGTAAGTTAAAACTTAGTCTCTCAATATTATGATTTAACAACAACATATTTTCTGGGATGAATCAGAGTTCTGACTTACTCTGAGCTGTACTGGGTCATAATTAGGTGATACCACAATTATTTTAATCATTCCTAATTATTCATATTAATTTCCAAGTAGAAACTCGCTTCCATAAATGTTTGGATTAGTTCAATGTTGATGTTTTTACACTGTAAAACACTAAATATAAAAACATAATGGATTATTGGCACAAAATTACTTACTTATTGTCTGGAAAAGCTCCTTCACAGTTAAACAATCTTTACACTTCTGAACAAAACCCTGAGCGAACAGGACTTAAGAGAAGGAGGGACATGTGTTCCCGACTCACCTGTTTCAACTGATGATTCAGGATTTGGTTTTACGGCGGCTCTGCAGTCAGCTTCCAGCTGGTCCGTCCTCTGCCGTCCTACGAGGACATCTGGAAAACATGATAGAGTCACATGATGTGGTATTCTTTATAAAAGCAATAAAGGGCACATTATATCGAATGCCTATAGTGTAAGTCAGGTGTTTTCTGTGATGTTCATTTGTATGTGCACAGGTAAAAGGGTTATTTTTTGATCTAACTTAAATTTATAGATTTGCTACTGTGTGGTTAGGTTTTATTTGATATTGTTCAAATGTAAAATATCCTGCTTCAGCACTCCAGTGTCTGTGCCATGTCAAACATCTGGCCCTGTCCCACATGGGGTTTTAAGACACCACAGTTTTACAGAATATGACCTTGATACAACATATTACCAAATTATAAAGTAGCTTACTTTTATTATTCTTTCAAATAACATAATTGAGGTAAAAGAAATTCAGGTGAGCAAGAAAGAACAGTTACATTTTTAGCAGTGTAACATTTCATATGTGCATCATCTATATTTACAAAATCCAAATCTGGTTTTAATGTTTGCAAAGTTGTTGCATGCTCTCCAGTAAAAAGAGCAATAGAAATCAAAATGGTACTCATTTTCTATTTCAGTCAAACAGCACATTCTGCATGTCCTGCACAAAATGATCTTTGCTTTTTAGATTAATTATATACATAACAGAATTCTCAGTACTATATTCATATTTTTATCATCCTAAATGTACGCAGTCCATAGATCATCAGAACAAACAAATGTTGTGCTTAAGAAATGTCTCACCAAACCCACAGTTGTGTGAAAAGCAAGTATTTTATTTGTCTCTATTTAGGGACTCAAATGTTCCATCAATGAAGGATCCTATGAAAATAAATCAGTTTACACACAACATCACTGTATGAAGTTGATTTAAGGCAGAGTCTTTTAATGATGCTGTTATGAAAGTATTACTGTTGTGGTTTGTTTACATTAAGGAGATTAATTTAAATTACTTTTCCCCCCTTTTTAAACCTGCGGTCAGACTCAGAGCTCTGCTGCCCCCTCGTGTTTGTTGTTATGGTTACAGACCAGGACGCTACAACTGTGTTTAATCAAGTTTTACTGCCTGGTAGTTATAAATATATTTATAATGTAATAAATATATACACCAAGATGTGTACTTATATCCTTAATCCCTCTAAATGTTAAAACACACAAATCTACATGTAACAGCACTACTGATTGACCCGAATGTGTTAAATTCAGACACCTCTGATGTGAAAATATTCACTACTGCTACCAATTCAATGTTTGTATAAACTCACCTCTGGCGGAAGTCCGATGGAGGCGCTGTTTCCTGTTGTTCATCAGCTCAATGAGTTTGTCCTTAATAGAAACACCAACTGAAATCAATTCTTTACGTGGATTAAATAACTTTGCAATGAACTCCATGACGTTTCTCTGTACTCCACCTTCCTCCCAGCAGACACGATGAGCTGCAGGAGGAGGCTCGGGTAGAGGAAATAGATTGCAGCCTTTATTGGTTACACCTGAGTCCAAAATGACTTCTGTGACAGGAAGTCTCAACTCTACAGAGCAAGTCACCTTCTGCTCTACCTCTTTAGACATTAATGTCAGTTCAAAAGGAGACACCCAGAGAAAGAGATTTAGACAAAATTAAATATTAAACTGTCACTTGAGACAATCCAGAGTTCAACTCATTGTTTAAAGATGATTAAAAAATACATAAAAGCAATTAAGTTACAGCTGAGATTATGTTAGACTATCATCCATATATACATTTGGCTACTTTAATTTTAGATTATTAAATAACACACCTAACGCTTCTTGTTTGTATAAATATGGTATAATATCTATCGATCTATGAAATTGCAGAGAGCTGATGGCAGGCATTTACTTAAATTCAAGCTTTTTTTTTTATTATCGTAAAGCCTGAAAATAAACATTAAAACATTTAGAACCAGGTGACACTCAGGAAAGAAAGAATTAGGAGACCGAGTCTGAGATGTTTTACATATATACTTTAAGAAAATTCTGACAGATGCCACTAACAGCTATATACATTGAGGTTTCATAACGGGGTTTTCCCAGTTGAGGAGAAAACGGGGAACTTGGCAGATGATATAAAACAGGTTGATTGATGGACAGACGTTCATTGGCTCCGCCTCTCACTTCTTGGACAACTTGGCTTGTTTATTTTTAGGGGGCGCCCACTTCAAACACATAGTGTCCACTGTGAAAGAGACAGGAGGCGACATGAGTGGAAAAGAAAGCAAGATGAGAATAAAAGCATGTAACCAATGGAGGTTTGTGAAAAATGTAAAATGTCTGGACTCACCTGTGATTGGTGGTTTCTTGTACTGGGCGCTCTTCAGGTGCTCCTCCACCAGTTTGGGCGTCACACAGATAACGTGCTGACCTTTCCAGTACTTCACCATATTGAGCGACTGCAGCGTGCTGATGATGTCACTCTGCGTGATGCTGGTCATCTGGCTGCAGAAATCGAGAGGGAGGAGCATCTAAATCAGATCTGTCAACGGCAACAGATTGAACTATCTGGATGATTGTGGTTAAAGGGTAACTTCAGTATCCAAGGAAGGTCATAATCAAGGGCAACTGGACTTGGTTGAAGATGCCAGAAGAAGTTTTGTCCCTGATCCGAGAGAGAGAGAGATATATTTGGATAACTAACTATGACCTGGATGACTTTCCCATGTTTTTGTGTCTCTGTGTTTATTAGGACAGCATTTATTTATTAATTGGTCCGATCTGGAGCGAACGTGCTGCAGTAGACATGTGGCAGCAACTTAATACGTCCACTGAAGTGCTCGATTGTTATTTTAGGTGTCTGACAACATTATGGAGAGTAGGGATGCACGGAAATGAAAACTCCTGGCTGAAGCCAAAACCGGATATAATGAAAAGATTTTCCTGAATACCGAACAGATACATTCACATTTTTTCATTTATTTTGCCTTACTCAGTGTTTCCCACAGGATTTAGAGACACTATGGTGGGTTAAATTACTTTTAATGGACACATGTAATAACTTTTATACTTTCTGTGAATATAATCCAATTAATCTTATTTCTAGGGCTGAATGATTTGGGGGAAGAAAAAAATTTTATTGCGATTTTTCTGCCAGATATTGCGATTCGATTTGCGATTATTTA
Organism: Micropterus dolomieu; assembly: GCF_021292245.1. Lineage (NCBI taxonomy): Eukaryota > Metazoa > Chordata > Actinopteri > Centrarchiformes > Centrarchidae > Micropterus > Micropterus dolomieu. The sequence continues at coordinate 28,914,824 of NC_060151.1, forward strand.
AAAAAAAACAAACAAACAAAAAAAAAACACTTAACAGTTAAAAACAGACAAATAGAAACAATTTAACTACGCAGCCTACTTAACCATAGTAGAAGCAGAAAAAGCAAGTGCAACTGAACAAATTATCAAAATCTGAACTCAGCAACATAAGGCCGGCAAAACGCTATAATTCTGAAATGCTCCATGTGGACGTAGCCTGTAGAGAGCGGAACGTAACCGACTCGAAAAGCCTTTATCCCTAGTTGAAGCACACAAAATGATAAATTAACAGCACGTCAACAACGTGTCGGCCAAATGCTCCGCTGCTGAAACACTTCAGTGTCAGCTCGCTCTGGTTCGTTCCAACGGATTTACCATAAAGGCTTGAATATGTGTGCACTCCAAATTTAGTTGCAGCTAGGCTTTCTCACAAACGAGTGACAGAAACACTCAAAGCGGGTCAGACCGTTCAATTCAGCAGAACAGCGTCTGCAAACAGCGATTTTTGCTTTAAAATGCTTCCACACTGCCGACATGTCAGCGTAATTGATAAACATGTTACGTTAAAATTTCTTCAGTCTTTTGACTTATATTGACTGCTGGTTAGTTTGTGTTATTGTGTCACTTTGTTGTTTTTAACCCTCTGAAGTTACACAACAAAGCAACCACCGTGTTCTGCAAGGTATAATTACCGTTTACAATCATTGGAGTCTGGTGGCTTTGACGAGAGCGATATAGCAACTGTTTCTGGTTAAACAAAAAGGATCTTACTCTTTATTAAAAAGGTCTCTCTCTGTAGGGAACAATCCACAATGTGCCCAGACACTTGTATTAAGAATCTGAGCCTGTCAGTGGCAAAACAAGCACTTTAGTGGTCATACTTTAATAATTCCCCTTTTGGATTAAGTTGCAGCCTTTTTACACTGCCGCAGACTGCAGGGCTCTTGCTCAATACTGGACCAGTTTCAAAAAAAAGTCCCCATTAGTCACACAGACACAAAAAGATGGAAAACTAAGGTCCTGGTTGAAAGATACCAAAGTTACCCTTTTAAATAAATAAGAAGCTAGCCGAGTGTCTGATGTTATCTCAGGTAGTGCGTTTGTGTCCCTACCTGAGGTCTTTGATGGACAACGTTCCCCTGAAGTCCCTCAAGATCTCCAGCAGGACCCAGGACCAGTAACTTCTGTAGCTCAGCTTCCCCAGGTCAGACAGAGGCTTCTCTGGAGAACCAACCGCACTCTCCAGCTTAGACAGCTCATAACCTACACGCACAGCAGCACAAACAGAAACGGTATTATAAAAGCCACGATGCATTATTGTCCATTAGGTAAGCTGATGTTCTTTATTTTGATTCGGGTTCTGCCTGCACTCTTTTAGAACAAGAGGTAGTTGTTGTTCTTGTGGGTACAGTTTTGAGTGAAAAGCCTTAATGAAACCAACATGAGCACAAACATATGCACATTGCTGCGTCGCTTGATTGTAAATTTGCAACTGATGAACTTAAAATGACAAACTCCATTAGCTGCAGCGCTGATACATTAAAGCTACCGTGACAGTTTTTGACTTACTAAAAGCTATGAGGAACTTTCCGTAACCTCTGCGTTGGTAAGGCGGCAGCGTGAGAATACACGCCACATTATTCCCATCTGGAGACTCTTTCTCCTGAAAAACAAAACCAAAGGCAAAAGCTAAGACAAGCGGTTGATAATGATTCCAGTTTTCTCCACCAACAGTGGGGGGAAATATGCCAAGAAATACATGAATTTAAACACTGGAAGTGTTCAAATCAGCTTTACAAATCTTAAATGAAGAATGGAAATGCATTTGACCCTTTACTCAGGTCCAACGTTGACTTAAGGCAAATTTATTTTAATCGACTTGCCTCAAGAACACAGAAACGGGGCTTACTTTGGAGAAGTAGCCGACAATGTGCGCTCCCTGTTTGTTGACTTCGGTGAGGATATAGAAGATGAAGGGCTCCACGTCAAAATAAAGCGTCTTGTGGTCGAGAAATAGTTTCGCTAGTAGACATAGGTTCTGACAATAAATCTGCAAACAGAAACCAAGAATGAATCAACACCACCACAATTTGATTTTCTTTAAGCGGATTGGCAGTCAAGTTTTATTTCTAATCCAACAGAAGCAGAGGAATCCATAATACTTAGCAGGTTCAGGTTCGGCACACAGACTTTCCAGGTGCACTCACCTTGTGGTCCCGCCCGTCCACTTCATACACTGATATGTTGCTCCTTCTGTAGATTTCTTTGCCTGGAGGCTGCTTCCACTGACAGTGGGACTGAAGAGACAAAAGGTCAAGAAGGTCAAACTTCTTGTGTTGTATTAACAAACATCATTTAATCAGTTAATTGTTCATCTTGGTGATAAACTTCATAGGATTTGGGTTTCGCATGTCGAAAAAAAATGCCATGTGAGTAAAGGAGAAAGCCACAGTACGCAGCAGTTTTGCCACGTTTCCGCCTCCCGTCCGGACTAAAACAGCGAAACCGAACACCGAAAAAGGAGAAGTTTGAAAACGCTGCTGAACATGATTTAGTTTTTAAACTTCAGGGTAGCGTTTTAGGCAAAGTCAGAGAACTTTGAAAATGAAGACGCTCATATTTGGCCTCCTGATTGGGTCTTATCAGTCATGCAAAGCAGAAACATGATGCCGTTTTGGAATTTCATTAAAATCTGCTACCCGCTTACACCGGCACGTGCATGTCCATCGTACGTGAATGGGCACTTGCGTTTTCTGTCGTTTTAATACAGACGGTGATCAATTCTGATGCGCAGCTCAAACGCTGGTGTGGACGGAGGCAGTTTTCAGTTTAAAACTCGTAGTAGTGTGGATGTAGCCTTAACAGCGCTCAGCTAAATTTAGCTACACTCACCAGGTGATGTCGGAAGGTCTTCTCGTACTTCATGTATTTAAGGCAGTACTCGCAGATCCACAGCTTGGGCTGCTTGCCATAGTCCTCGGGAAACGGCGAGAAGTACCAGGCATCGATCTCAAAGTTTCCTATCTGGATCTTATCCACATATTTCACTTTGGTGATCTGAGGATGGCAATGCGGGAAGTTATTTTCATCACACAAAGATGGCAAAACATCATAGCAGTTTAACAGACAATATAAAAACATCAGCCAGTTTAACAACATGATGCAGAGGACACAGCGGGACTGGACTGAACATAAAGAGCAGCAGAACAAGGTAATTATATCTTCTTTACTTTCCACACACAGAAACTCCACCTTACCGCCTCATGCTCCTTCTCCAGGGCAGCTGTTGTTGGGTCCATCTCTGCATACGTCTGCAAAGGAAAACTCCCATTAGATAAATATCAGCCATTTAATGCATAAAAAAGTGTGACCACAAGCAGGACGAAATAACTGTGTCTCACACCTTCTGTACATGGTTGATCTCGTCGTGTTTGCGCTTTTGGTTGCGAGTGATCTTCCTTTCAGGCTGTTCACCCAAATCACCGACGCCCCCGATCTCTGTGCTCTTCCTCACTGCATCCTTCACAGTCTTGGTAAGTGCCAGGCGGGCTTTACCCACCCACTCATCCAGGCGCCTGTTGACTGCATGTCAAAGAAAAGGAGATGGAAGATCATAGTAAAGCGGTAGGTGAGGGGATCGAGAGGGTATGGGCAAATTAAGCAAGGTATAAAAAGAGGCAAAATGAGGGTGTAGCAGGCATAATATCAAAGAGAAACATGAGACACTTTGTGTAGATGTAAATGTTCACGAACTAGTGATGTACTCACATCCTACATAGTGAACATAGAACTCCTCTCGGCCCTCCTGTTCGTTCAACCGGGACTGAATAACCTCTGCTGTATCTGAAAAGAGCAAGACACATCAGTTAGTAAGAGGTCTTCACCTGTTAACTGTAAATGCAAGCTTTGTACTCTCTCATCCCTGGATGGGACGCCTCGCCAAACTCCATTCAGATTTCTACGGCTCGAATGACTCCTTGCTCATTAGCAAAAACACTTATTGGTATTCGCCTGATAAAAATGTGGCCTGATATGTTTTGAGCTATTATTCAATTCGGCAATCACATAAATCCTCCAAACTGTAACGTTAGCTCATTTATTACAGTGAAATCTCAACTTTTAGAACAGGCTTGCCCGCTGTTTGCACTGTTATGGTTTCATCAGCTAGCACAGCGTTACGCCGCATTTTTCCAGAAAGCCCCAGTGACCATTTGTAAATCACAAATGGTTGAATGGCGTCTAAGAGCCACTTACTTTAAGACTTTTTTTTTTTTTTTTTTTTTTTAAAAAAGGAGTTTGGTGTAAATTTCTCCCCAAACAAAGGAGGACTCCGCCAACTTGTGACGTTAACCTGCTAACTTAAATAAAATCAGAGTGAAAAAGAGGCCTCACTCACGCCATGTCTTGTCGGCTCGTTGACATAAATACGTTTCTCCAATTTCTACCGACACCTCTTGCTCCCTGCCGCCGCAGAACACCCCGCCTCCGTCCTGGATGTGCTGACTACTACAGCCCCCGGCTTCTCTCGTACGTCCAACGGCCTCCGCCTCGTCCTCCTCCCCGCCACTGCCGTTAGAGGAGCACGCAGCCGGGATACTACTGTCCAGATCCCCTCGCTCACTTTCCATATGACTGGAATCCATGTCTACATCCATTCTGGGTTCGGAGTCCTTGTTGTTGTTGTTGTTGTAGCTTTTGTGAAAGTCGGTCCCGCCAGTCATAACCTCGGCGGTTTTTAAAAACAATCGCACGCCTCTGCGACCCTGCGCAGTTTATTCAGAGGGGCTGGTCTTCAACAAACTGCCGTCAAGATGGCGTCGGTGGGACGTTCCGTTCTCTCCTTCTTCATCGTTCAACTACAACTCCCATGAGTCTTAGCACTATGTATGGGCTGATGTTTGTGCCAATAGAATCTGAATTTGATTTGCTCAGCTTGAATAATTCAAAAGTTCTTTGAAGTCCTACATACAAAAAAAAACCTGAGTAAGGCATGCGACCTCTGACATATACAGGTGCTGGTCATAATTAGAATATCATCAAAAAGTTGATTTATTTTAGTAATTCCATTCAAAAAGTGAAACTTTGATATTATATTCATTCATTACACACAGACTGATATATTTCAAATGTTTTTCATTTAATTGTGACAATTAAAACTGACCACTAATGAAAATCCCAAATTCAGTATCTCCAAAAATTAGACAAACACACACAAAAAAAGGATTTTTGGAAATGTTGGCCAACTGAAAAGTATGAACATGAAAAGTATGAGCATGTACAGCACTCAATACTTAGTTGGGGCTCCTTCTGTCTGAATTACTGCAGCAATGCGGCGTGGCATGGAGTCCTTCAGTCTGTGGCACTGCTCAGGTGTTATGAGAGCCCAGGTTGCTCTGATAGTGGCCTTCAGCTCTTCTGCATTGTTGGGTCTGGCGTATCGCATCTTCCTCTTCACAATACCCCATAGATTTTCTATAGGGTTAAAGTCAGGTGAGTTTGCTGGCCAATTAAGAACAGGGATACCATGGTCCTTAAACCAGGTACTGGTAGCTTTGGCACTGTGTGCAGGTGCCAAGTCCCGTTGGAAAATGAAATCTGCATCTCCATAAAACTTCCTGGTAGACGGCTGCGTTGACCTTGGACCTCAGAAAACACAGTGGACCAACACCAGCAGATGACATGGCACCCCAAACCATCACTGACTGTGGAAACTTTACACTGGACTTCAAGCAACGTGGATTCTGTGCCTCTCCTCTCTTCCTCCAGACTCTGGGACCTTGATTTCCAAAGGAAATGCAAAATTTACTTTCATCAGAGAACATAACTTTGGACCACTCAGCAGCAGTCCAGTCCTTTTTGTCTTTAGCCCAGGCGAGACGCTTCTGACACTGTG